>NW_012267467.1:215410-231389 GCF_000151885.1 Dipodomys ordii
ACTTAATCACAATAAAAAAAAAAAGAACTTCGGGGAGGGGAGGGAGGGAGGGGATGGTAGGGGGAAAACAATGGAGGGGCTAACAATGTTCAAGAAGAAGTGTACTCATTACCTCACTCATGTAACTGTAACCCTCTGTATAGTATCTTTACAAAAAAAAAGCAGAAAAAAAATAATCAGGTTTCTCCAAAGCACAAAGATAAATTTCTGCAATTAAATTCTAAATTAGATATTCATTTGAGACAAGGTCTCACTGTGGAGCCCAGGATGGCCTCAAACCCTTGACCCTCCTGCCCCAGCCTGAGTGCTGTGACTGTAGGTATACACTAATACAACTGCTTAAACAGGATATTTTTCTGCCATAAGTATGAAACTTGAGGACATTCATTATATACTACCTTTGAAATAAATGAAGCAGAGACAGTCCAAAATTCTTTGCATTTCCTAGCTGTATGGGCAGAGACTATCCGAAGATCATACGGATTGCAAAAGCCTTTATTACTAAGTCCGGGAAGGCAATACACAAATACACAATCATCTTTCAAAGGTGCCTAATAGAAAAAAAAACTTAATGTGGTTAAATTGTCTAATAAAAATGTTTGAACTTATTACCTATTGAATTGAAACTATTTTAATATGGAAATATGGATTAAAAATAGGCATAACTAACCTCACATTGAGTCTAAATTTTAACAAGATTAATCTTATGAAAGATTTAATATATTTAATTTTCATTCCTTAACACAACATAGTGATAAAACATTAAAAAAAGGCCCATGTACCTACTAACACCTGCTTCCCAACCCAAGGAGCTTGATGGCACATGTGCCATCTTCCAGAGAATTTAGTCTGCCAGAAACCTTCCAGGCACACAAAATCTATCACTTATTTTGATCAACATGGTACTTTAGTATTTTAGTAATAATTCCTATTATTGTTAATAAATGTTTAGTAAGTAATAATATATTCAATAATATATTATGTAGACTAATAGCAATGACTTTAATATCTTAACTTTTATCTCTTAAATTTTAAGGAATTAAAATGTGATATTTTTAATCTCGTTATACAGATATGGAATCATATTTTCTTACATTAGGGAATTTGAGAAAGGTAACAGGTTCAAGATGTGGCAAATAACTGAATTGAATCCAAGTCTGACTCTAAAATCCTGTTCAAAGCTTCTGCAATAAAATATAATTTCTCTGTCATTTACTTGGTGTTTTGAGAAACTGGCCATTCTACATGAAGCCTTTTTTTTTTTTTTGCTGGTCCTGGAGCTTGACCTCTGGGCCTGGGCGCTGCCCCTCAGCTCTTCAGCTCAAGGTCAGCGCTCTACCACTTGAGCCACAGCACCATTTCCCATTTTCTGGTGGTTTATTGGAGATAAGAGTTTCACGGACTTTCCTGCCCTGGCTGGCTTTGAACTGCAATCCTCAGATCTCAGCCTCCTGAGTAGCTAGGATTACAGGTGTGAGCCACTGGCGCCTGGCTTCATCTGATCCCTTTTAGAAAAATTTTCTGATCCCTTGTTTGATGCAGTGGTTCTTAACTGTGCATCAAAATCATCTGAGAGCTCAATAAAATAGATAGCTAGCTACCCACTTTCAGAGTTTTGGATTCAGTGGGTCGAGGATGCCAATGAGAACACGCATTTCTAACTGGTTTCTGAGATTACCTCCTTTGATTCCCCCCCCCTTTTTCTCTTTTTCTTTCTGACTCTGGGGTTTGAACTCAGTGACTCATGTTCTTGCTCATCTTGCCTGTTCATGGCTGGTGTTCTACCACTTGACCTATTCCTCCAGTCTGGCTTTTTGCTAGTTAATTGGAAATGAAATCTCATCAACTTTTCTGCAGGCTGGCTTCAAACTTTGATCCTCCAGATTTCAGTTTCCTGAGTGCTAGGACTATAGGCATGAGTTCCTTTACTTGCTTCACACACACAAAAAAAATGATATGCAAAAACAAAAAAGTAGATTTTTAATTTGAGTCAAAGGGTACCCTGGAGACACAGTCAGCTAGAGAGAGATTTCAGAGGAAACAGACACAAATATTATAGTCTTAAAATGTGTATATATGTATAACTACATATATATGCCTTATCCATTTTCATTGTTTATTTTATTTTTTATTGTTAAATTAGTCAAATAAAATCATGAGAAATATTTTTTTTAGTTGTGGGGCCTGAACTCTGGGCCTGGGCGCTGTCCCTCAGCTCTTCAGCTTAAGGCAAACGAACACTCTACCTCTTGAGCCACAGCACCACTTCCAGTTTTCTGGCTGTTTATTGGAGATAAGTCTCACAGACTTTCCTGCCCAGCTGGCTTTGAACCACGACCCTGAGATCTCAGCCTCCTTAGTAGCTAGGATTACAGGTGTTAAGCCACCAGTACCCGGCCATGAGAAATAATTTTAAAAGCATTTTCCGTGAAATAATTGCTGTACCTTAATATTAACGTTACATCTTATATTGATGTAACAGCTGAAATGATTTAAATAGATAGTTCATTAAGATAGTTTCAAAGTCATCTTTATAGCCCAAAACTGAATAAAATAGAATACCTTTAGATCATTCTGAACCAAAACCCCAGGACAATTATATTTCAGACTCTGGTTCCATAATACAGTTGGCCATCCAAGCTTTTCTCTTAGCTGAGTAAGAAATCTTGTCACCTCATCATCCTGTGGTTCTGGTGTCAAAAAAATTTTAAGTTCAATATAAATGTAAATGTAAATACCATATCACTCAAGGATAATATACAACATTTCTACCTAAAGAAAAAAAATTAACATATGCAAGCTAACATAATGACTCCCCCTAGTCTCTAAGGACCGCTCTACCCTCTGAACCCTTCGCTTCCACTGAAGGAGGAGGACATGTGGCACTCATCCCTCCGCACCTGGCTACGTTCACTTCATGTGATTGTCTCCAGCCCTGTCTATCCATGTTGCCACAGTGACAGGATTTTTATTCTTTGCATTCCACTGTGTACACAGACCGCAAGGTCACCATGAGCTAAACAAGAAGATGTAGTCTCAGAAAATCAAGGTGTAGAGGTGCAGCTGAGTGGTGGAGTCTCTGTCTAGTGTATGTAAAGCCTTGGGTTCCATTCCCAGCATAGCAAAAAGAAATGACCATCAAGCTTTACTGCAAGCATAGAACAGAACTATACAATTGCTCTTACATAAAACTTCTAAAACAAACCAGAACCTCTTGACATTATCATTATTTTAAAAACCGAATTGCTGAACAGTCTATAAATTTTCTAATTAATGATATTTTAATTTTCAAAAATAATTTAAGGATTAACAAATGGGACAACTGGTTTCTAGGTCCCACTGCTCATTCTTCTGAGTCGCCTTTACTTTCTCTTTACTAAATAAACTCTTTAAAACTGTACAAAAACGGTAACAATTGCTTAAGCAATTGAACATAAAACATTCAGTAAGATTGCTCTTCCCCGCTAAAATCAGTATCCAATATAAACACATTACTACAGAAAATGCAAAAATGTGTAGTTTTCTAAACTACTGGTTTAGCACAGTATGACATACCTGTTCTATTATATAAAAAGTGTCGGCCTTTCCTGTCTCCTGGACAAACATGAATTTGTTCCTCTTCCCTCTTCGATTTCTCTTTCTTCTCATGGGAAATTGGTTCTGGAGCAATTATATGTTGTTGAATTATATTTCCTTGAGGGTAATCTGAAAATATAGCCATTATTAATGGAATAAGTAGTGTGTGCTATAAATAATACCTCAGTTGTTGGACACACCAAGTGACTCAGTCTTTATTTAAGGCACTAAAACAACAATGCACTAAGGAGAGACTCTAGTCGAAGCCCCCAGGTTCCATGCTAGGAGAAAAGCTTAACACCCACAGTTCTTTTTGCCTTATGAGTTAATCATCTGCCTGCCTTACCTGCCCTGTCTGTGCAACAAGGAAGTGGGGTGAAGCCACACTTAGGGAGTAACTAGGTTATTAAATCCCACAGACCATTCACACCAGATTGGAAAGTTAGCTCATTTCCTCCTTGCTTCTAATTTACCACTTCCCCAATATTATAATTTGCTCTCTTTGGAAGAAAAATGACACCCTACTTTGAAGCTCATGACTTTTTTTGGGGGGGGGAATCTGGTCGTGGGGCCTGAACTCGGCCTGGGCGCTGTCCCTCAGCTCTTCAGCTCAAGGCCAGCACTCTACCACTTGAGCCACAGCACCACTTCTGGCTTTTTTTCTTTTTGCTTATGTGGTGCTGAGGAATCAAACCCAGAGCCTCATGCATGCAAGGCAAGTGCTCTACCACTGAACCACCTTCCCAGCCCCTGAAGCTCAAGACTTTTTACAACATCATCAGTTCACCTTGCTTGCTTGGTCACTCAGCTCTACTGCAACGTGGGCGCAGGGGACAGCTACTTTCTCCACATCTTCCAGCATTTGAATACCTCCAGTTTTTCTGACTTCAGATCTCTGAGACACACATCCCTCCTCCTTTTGCAGCTATTCTTCTATCTCTATCTCAGCCAATCAAATCAAGCAACGATATACCCTATCTACAACGTCAGTTTTATTATTTTGCCAGACTGCCTTCAAGAAACACACTCAACAACATCCAGCTAGATCCGTGTGGATGATATCCGTCTCAGTGTGTGGCGTCACTTACCCTTCGGCCTTTGGGCCGTCTTGGCTCTCCCGGGAGGGCCCCTCTGCCCCAGCCCTTCTTGTCACTCTCCTATGCACTCCCTCTTTTCTCCTGTCCAGTTCAGACTATGTTGTCTTTCTGCACACCCTTGCTAATATCCGAAACTTCCTCTTTCTTTTGATCTGTATGGCAAAAAACAAGCCTTGGGCAAACCCAGCTGGCTATGCTTTTTATACCACTGTCTCATAGCCCCCTGAGAAGATTCATAACTGTCCAAATTCACTTAACTGACCACAAATAGACCCTGGACACAAACCGCTCTCCTTTTTGTCTGATTAACTTGCTCTTCAACTCTCTCACTGGCAATTCCAAATCTTTGAAATGTTATATCTTCCAGTCTTCCCTTCACTGATCTCAGTGTCTACTTCCCGGGAATCATAAGAGCATTTGATGAGAATTCCTTCAACCTGCTATTCCCAAACAAACCAAGCAACCCACATTTGCACTCAATGTTCGAACTGTGCCTCCCAACCAGAAACCAATCCTTTCCAGGTTTTGTTTGATCCCATCTCTTCATGTGTGTATTAGTAACTACTCTTTATTCTTTTGCATATCAGCTCCTACTTAAAGTTCATTCTGTGACCATAGCTCCCTCCAATGATCACTTTATTTATATGTTGCCTTTATTCATAGATGGGCCATAAGGGTCACTATTCTTTCTTTAGTACTATTTATATATATATATATATATATATATATATATTATTGTAAAAATACTGTACCGAGGGGTTACAGTTACATGCGTAGGGTAATGAGTATGTTTCCTATCAAGCGTTGTTACCTCCTCCTTTGTTTTGATTCCCTACCATCCTTCCCTCCCCACCTCCCCAAATCCTCTCTCCCCCCACACCGACATTGTGAAGTTCGTCCTGTACATCTCATCGGCACAATGGGGCAAACTGCATCCCCATTTAAGCATTCTGCTATAACCCTTCCTCTCCCCAAATTACAAAAATATATATACAAGATGCAGAACACCGGAATCAAATACAGTGAAAACAGGTTATACTGTGGGGAAAGAACTTACAAAAGAATCAAATAGTGCATTAAAGTACATTAAAAAAATAGCAAGAAAGAAAAAACTACTTGTGTCCTTGTCTTGGGATACATTTTGCTTAACATCATCTTGTATGGTCATCTATACATAGCCTTTGACCTTCTCTGCTTGTCCTAGACCTGTACTAGTCACTGCAACAAAGGGAAACCATGGGACCTATGTTTCTTAGAAGTCAAAAAATTAAACCCCCAACAACAAATCCTCAAAGAAACAACTACCCAAGACTTAAACTGCTAAAGACTTAAAGAGAGACTTTTTTGAAGAGGAAATAAGAATGGCCAATAGACACATGAAGAAACGCTCAACGCTCAACTTCTCTAGCCATAAAAGAAATGCAAATTAAGACAATATTGAGATTCCACCTCACCTCAGTTAGAATGGCTATAATCAAGAAATCTAGTAACAAGAAGATGCTGGAGGGGATGTGGCCAAAAGGGAACCCTTCTGCATTGTTGGTGGGAGCGTAGACTTGTTCAACCACTTTGGAAATCAGTATGGAGGATCCTCAAAAGACTCCACATAGAGCTCCCCTATGACCCAGCAATCCCACTTTTGGACATTTACCCAAGTGATCACAAACAAGGTCATACCAAGGCTACCAGCACAACCATGTTTATCGCAGTATTATTCACCATAGCTAAGATATGGAACCAACCCAGATGCCCCTCAGTAAATGAGTAGATCAAGAAAAAGTGGTTGTGTATGTGTGTGTGTGTGTGTGTGTGTGTGTGTGTGTATCAAGTGGTATATATATATATATATATATATATCAAGAAAAAGTGGTATATATATATATGGTATATATATATATCAAGTGGTATAGATATATGGATCAAGAAAAAGTGGTATAGATAGATAGATAGATAGATAAGGTTGGTTGGTTGATGATAGTACTGGGCCTTGAGCTATATATATATATATATATATATATATATACCACTTTTTCTTGATCCATATATCTATCTATCTAGCTAATGGAAATCTATGCCTCCATCAGAAAGAATGACATTGCCCCATTTGTTAGGAAATGGAAAGACTTGGAAAAAATTATGTTAACTGAACTATCCATTTCTTAATCTACTGCAGTCTTGAAATTCTACCAGAACGGCACCCAAGTGACATCTGATGTCAGTAAATTCAATGGACTTATTACAGTCCTGATTTTCCCTGAGATATCAGTGTGATTATTGATAAACTTTTCCTTTCTGACAGAGTATTTCCTTTTGTATGACACCACACTCATTCTCTTCTTCATCTCCCTCTTTGAGCCTGTTCTAACCAATCCCATGTCCATTGCAACTGCCTTCTTTCTCTGACTCAGGACTACAATTGCTTTAGTTTCATTTTATACAATCCCCTTAACTTCACCATGGCTATGGTCCAATCTTTTACCCACCAATTACTCCCAAATATACCGTCCACTTCAGTCCTGACATCTCTGAGCTCCAAAAAATATGCTCAACAGATATTCTTCCCCCTTGAGATAGATCAAGATATTCCTAACTCAGCATATCAACAACTGAACTCCTGGCTTCTCCCTCAGACCCCACAAGTCCTGACTCGTACACGGTACCACTATTCATTAGGTTAAGTGATCCAGGGACCTAGGAACCGTCTTTTGAAAACTACTTTTATTAGCATACATCCATAGTACAAGGGGCCTTCATTGTGATGATTCCATTGGGTGGAGCACATACTTTGAACAAGTCTACTCCCTCTATTATATTCCTTTAACTTCTTTCCCCATCCCTTTTAAAAGTTAGTGGTGAGCTTATTATGCCATCTTTATATACATATACACACACATAATATATGTAGACTTGGTATTCTTCTAGCCGCTCCATCTCAGTATAAGACAAAATAAATGAACACAAAATTTCATATTAAAGATTTAAAAAGATGAAAAATCTTTCTGCGATTTCTATCTTCGAAGTACAATAAGAAATTCCTTAAATTATTCCTTAACGAAGCAAGTCCTTGCACTGCTACCCAGTCTTAAATGTATCTTCTCTCTTTCCTGAGGAAACTAACTAAAGGATCAGATTCAAATAGTCTCCAAACCAATCTTCAAGCAGAGGCTGAAGGCAAAGGAAAAAAATGGGCTAAATGTTGTTTGATGTGTGTATTTCATACATACTACAAAAGGAAATAAACTGTCTGAGGTAGTCAAGGTCTACTCTTGTTTCCAGGGGAAAAGGGATGTTATTTCTGACAGACCTTAAAAACAGAGAAAACAAATTTTAAAATGGTAGTGGGCCACTCATGGAAGAGGCTAGAAAGAAAAGATAGAAAATAGGCAAGCAAGATGACTTGTTCAACAGTGTTCTTCAAGAGTCAAGGGAGATAAAAGTGAGTGGTCAAAGATTAAAATGACACAGTAAAATAAAGATTATTTTTTGTAAATTTATCACTTCTATAAGGATTTGGCTGTGAGTAAAGAGCTCATGAACACAGAAAAGTCCAATCAGTAGAGCAAAGGAAGCAGAGCCAGATGAAGACTGAATTAGAGGTGAGGAGTCACAAACTGAATGTTGGGAATTCTGGTGATAGTACTGCCGGAAGGAAAACAGGCCTCCAGGTGTTTCTGGTGGTTTGGCTTTGTTTCAGTCACACAGGTAGCAGGCTTGTGTGCTTAAAAGACCACAAAGGAAGATCTGAGAGAAGACCAGATGGCTCCTGTTGTAAGGGTGTGGCAGAGTATATTTACCATAAAGCACAAGGGGCCCAGCCCTCCTCAAGATCAGTTCTACAGACGGGGCAAGGCTTATAAAAGGAAGCTCTGGTTTGGTTTTGTTTTTTTAATGAAATTACTGGAAATAGAATTTGAGCAAGAACAAAGGAATACTTTTTTTTAAATGGAGATATGTGGAGAAATACTCAGGGCACGAAAGGGTGTCACACAGTCAGAAAGCCCTGGGCACTTGAGAACATGCCAACCTCCGTAAAAAACGGTATGTATGAGACAATACATAGGCAATACAAAATGTAAACTGGCAGAGAGATATTACATTCTTGTAATGTTAGTGGTATCCACGTTTTTATCATCTTCCTATTAGTATTTAGATTGTGTTCATTTAACAAGCAAGCTTTGTATTTGGAGACATTGCTAACTACTATTGAGTTGTGGAATTAAATATCAAACTTCACATTTTGAAAGTAGGCTCTACATAGTTTTTTAATCTACTTCACTTGCTCTCATTTAATGCTAAGAAAACCCATTTTCCATTTCCATAAGAGAAAATATAAGTTAACATGCCTGAACGGTAGTCTGGATAAATTTCTTCTGTTCTCTCTTCTTTCAAGAGTGCAGAGAATATTTCATATTTCTGCATTTCTTTTACTGATACATGGGATGACTGATTCTTTCGTAGCACATTTTTGTATTTCTGTTCTTTATATTTCAATTGTCTAAGATGACAAAGAAAAAATTTTTTGGCAAAGAAAAAATTCTAGGAAAATGAATAATCACACCAATAAAATGTAAGATGTTAGCATATTATCCATTATTTTGCATTTGTAATTGAAATAGATTTTTAAGTTTGATAAATGATACAATTAACACCATAAATCAAGATGAAATATCCTGTACTTTGTAATACAATGTAAACCATGATCAATTTGTAGAATGTTAAACTTTGCAACTATGCATGGTATGCATGCGGATGTATGTACATAGGCTGAGCCTTGGTAGGAGTGATCACGGCTACTACTTCAGTAACTTCAGTGATTCACCTTGTTTCTTCTTTTTTTTTTTTGCAAGTAGAAAACTCGTTTATTAACAGAGAGTAGCCCCTTTTTCTTCACCTTGTTTCTTTTTTTGGGGGGGGGCGGGGGTCCGGTCGTGGGGCCTGAACTATGGGCCTGGGTGCTGTCCCTCAGCTCTTCAGCTCAAGGCTAGCACTCTACCACTTGAGCCACAGCGCCACTTCCGGCTTTTTTCTTTTTGCTTATGTGGTGCTGAGGAATCGAACCCAGGGCCTCATGCATGCAAGGCGAGCACTCTACCACTGAGCCACCTTCCCAGCCCCTTCACCTTGTTTCTTAAGTCCATTTTGACTATAGTTTAAAAATTTTTATAGCTTGTACAAATTTTCAACTTTATTGTCATTAAATAGTTATAAATCCTTTTAGTCACAGGTCCATTTGTATTATTCTTCCTTTTCCAAATATTATTGGTTATGGTGCCAATGAACAGAACTGCACTGTGAATGATGAACACTGTGAATGATGTGTAATGTTACTTCTGGACTTTATTCTTGATATTGTCAACAATTGGTTTTACTGCCGTTGCTTTTAATGATCTCTATTTCATCTTTAATTTCTATTTTGTTAATTTCTGGTATTATCTTCTCCCTTTATTAAAGTCTATTCTGTTCAGTTCTCTTCCTAATGTCTTTTTTTTATTCTTCTATAGATAAAGTTGGTTGGTTGATGATAGTACTGGGCCTTGAGCTAGGTAGGTAGGTAGGTGCTATACCACTTGAGCCAATCCACAGCCTTGTTTCTGGTGCCAATACTGGGGTTTACACTCAGGGCCTAGGTGTCTGTCCCTTAGCCTTTCCACTCAAAGCTAGTGCTTTACCACTTGGGCCACAACTCCACTTCTAGTTTTTTGGTGGCTAACTAAAGATTACAGTCTCACAGACTTTCCTGCCTTGGCTAGCACTGGACAGAAATCCTCAGATCTCAGCCTCCTAACTAGGATTACAGGCTATATTCGTTATTTTTTATATAGGGTCTTACTTCTGTAGCTGGGGTAACAAGCACATACCAAGCAGACTTTTTTGTGCAGGCTGACTTCACTCTGCAGACCTCCCAATCTCACTTTGACTGCCATGACCAGCAGAGTTATGTTTCTGATACAGAGTCTCTTTTTCCCTAGAGCCAGTTTTGGATGCAATCCTCCTGTCCCTGCCTCCTGTAGAGCTGAACTTACAGGTGTATCACCAAGTTTAGACTTTTGGATTGTTAGCTCATTAATTCTTATTTTCTTCCTTTTTAATGTAGGTTTAGATTGTTATACATTTCTCTCTAAACAATGAATTAGCTAAATCATACAATTTTCAATAATACACAATAGTTGTATAGTAGTTTAAGCATTTATTCTTTTTTTTTTTTGGTCAGTCATGGGATTTGAACTCTAGGCCTGGGCACTGTCCCTCAGCTCTTCAGCTCAAGGCTAGCGCTCTACCACTTGAGCCCCAGTGCCACTTTTGGGTTTCTGGTGGTTTATTGGAGAGAAGAGCCTCATAGACTTTCCTGCCCAGGCTGGCTTTGAATCTCAATCCTCAGATCTCAGCCTTCTGAGTAGCTAGGATTATAGGTATGAGCCATTGGTGCCCGTCAGCATTTATTCTTGTGTCTAATATTTTCAGTTCTAAGGTATTTTTTCCTAATTTTTTCCTGTATTATATTTTAATGATTTACTTAGAAGTATTTTCAAAATACTGTTTCATTTCTAAATATAGTGAAGGTTTTCTAGTTGATCACTTTTACTGATTTCTAATGTAATTAAAGAATATATGGTCTATACTAATCATAGTGATGTTTAGAAATTTTGTTAAAAATTTGTGTATTTGCACACTCAAGTTTCCATGTTAATCGAAAATATATATCTTGTAGTTGTTGGGTAAAAAGCTCTGTCTACTTTAAAACAATCTTGTTAATTTGGTTGTTCGTATCTTCTATATTCTAATTTTTGTGATTCAGAGTGATTAACTGATGAGAGTAATTTATGAAAATTTTCCATTATAAAAGTAGATTTGTCCACTTCTCTTTCAGTTTGTCAACTTCTGTTTCAAATGAGTTAGAACAGTTATAGCCCACTTGGCTGAACATTCTATCTTCAGTTACAGTTACTGTATGGATTCTTTTCCTGCTGCTGTGCTATTCTGATACTACGGTATCTTTGACTCATATATCTTCCCATCTTTTTATCTATTTGTATATCCAATAGACATTCCCACTGGCATTTACTTGTACCATTTAACTCTGCTCATCCTCTATCATTCCTTACTCAACTAACCCTTCCCAGCCCACCTCCTCCCCACAAGGAGTGATTTTGTCCTCCTGCCCGTGGGCCCTGCCTCATTCCTTCCCTTTAATCACCCGGTATTGTGCTGACAGGGGGAGACTGCTGGGGGCGCGCCTGACGACTCACACCCACAGTTACATACTCACTCATCCTGTCAGGGCCAGGGCTGAGTGGTGAGGTATTGATTTCTCTCCATCCTCTGGCTGATCATGTTGGTGGTGCGTCTCTGTGGACTGAGATGGTGGCAAGTGCCCCAGGGTATGGAAAGGAACTAAAGGATGCAGCCTTCTCTCCATCAGTTGTGGTGTCATTTTCTGTCTATAGTTGGCACCTTCCACCCTTCTCCTACCTATAACCTCCTTTCTCCTCTCTCCCCCTCTCTTTAGCACAGACAAGGCTAATCTGCCTATCTTGTCAGGAACAAAATTTCTGAAGAAACATTTATAAACTCCAGAACCATCCATTGATCATCTAAACTTCAATCAACCATCACATTACATGTGAGATGTTTCACTTAATGGTTTATATTGTTGAAGTCTTACTTTAGGAGAAAACTTCATTTTTTTTTTACTTTATTCTATTTTATTGACAGCACTGGAGTGTGAAATCGGGGCCTCAAGCTTGCTAGGCAGCAATCTGTCACTTCTGCCAGGCCCCATCCTTCATGTCATTATAGCTTATTTTTACCTTGAATTTCCGTGGTTTTCTTTCCTGTTCATCTCTTGACTTCCAGCTGTCAAAGCAATGAGTACAAATGTCTCCAACTTTTATATAAGGAGTTGCTATAAAAATATATTCACATTATCTACTTTAATACAAAACAATTTGACAGCTATGAAAACTAGTATTCAAATCTGCATACATAATTCCCAACTTCTTACAAGACTTTACATAACATCCCAATTACCACAAGCATTTTTTTTTTTGGGTCCGGTCATGGGGCTTGAACTCTGGGCCTGGGCGCTGTCCCTCAGCTCTTCAGCTCAAGGCTAGCGCTCTACCATTTGAGCCACAGCGCCACTTCTGGCTTTTTTGCTTATGTGGTGCTGAGGAATTGAACCCAGGGCCTCAGGTATGCAAGGCAAACACTCTACCACTGAGCCACCTTCCCAGCTCCCAACCACAAGCATTTTTTGTATACAAAATGATTTCCAGACTAATCACTAAGCTAGTTACCCTTTGCAGGGTATTCTGTATGTTACCTTCTCCCCTAAGGTAATGTTTTCCTTCTTATACTGACACATTTATGTAAATACAATCTTGGTTCATGTTAACTTCCACAATAAAAATTATAAAAAAAGTCTAAGGCCAGGTGCAGGTGGGCTCATGTATATAATCCTAGATACTTGGGAGACTGAAATCTGAGGGTTACAGTTTAAAGCTAGGGAAGTTTGTAGGAATCTCATCTCCAATAAACTGCTAACAACAAAAAAGAGGAAGAAGAAGAGGAGAAAGAAGCAGAAGCAGAAAGAAGAAGGAAGAAGGGAGGCGGAGGAGGAGAAAGAGAAGAGGAAGAGGAGGAGGAGGAGGGGGAAGAAGAGGAGGAAATAGTAGTAGTGGTGGTGGAGGAAGTAGAGTTGTGCCTCAAGTGGTAAAGCACTAACCTTGAGCAAAAGAAGCTCAAGGACAGTACCTAGGCCCTGAGTTCAAGCTCCAGGACAGATACACAAAAATTTAAGATTTCTTCCTCAAACTGAACACTAGCTACTCAGAAGTCTGAAACCTGAGGAATTCTGGTTCAAAGTCAGCTCAGGCTGAAGAGTCCAAGAGACTCCATATCCACTCAACCAGCAAAATACTGGACTGGAGGTATGGCTTAAGTGGTACAGCACCAGCCCTGAGCAAGAAAGCTGAGTGATAGTGCAAGGACCCAAGTTCAACTCCTGGTACCAGCACACATTTTTTTTTAGTGATGATTTTTAATATATATATTTATTGTAAAGATACTGTACAAAGGAGTTACAGGTAAATGAGTACATTTCTTATTGAACACTGTTACCCACTCCTTTGTTTTTCCCCTACTATCCCTTTCCTTCTTACCTCCCCAACTTCTCACTCCCCTGGACAAGCTGTAAAGTTTGTTTGCAACATAGTGTCTTGTACATCTAGTTGTTACAATGGGTCAACCTGTATCCTTGTTTCAGCATTTTGTTATTTCCCTTTTCTTCCCCAGATTAGAAAAATGTATATACAAGATGCAGGGCACCAGAATCAAATTTAGTGAAAACAGGGATTATATCAATGGGGGAAGAACATACAAAAGAAACAAAAAAATCACACAGTACATCATAACTACATTAAAAACAACAGCAACAAAGATAAAACCTCTTGCAGCACACATTTTTTAAAGGCAAAATTGAAATTTTTACTTAGGTACTCAGAGAAGAAAAAAGTTACAAATGTTTTATTGATGAAATTATTTGATAATAACTGAGTAGAGAGTTTATAAAAAAAAAGCCTACTAAGATAGATTATTGTGTGTGTGTGTGTGTGTGTGTGTGTGTGTGTGTGCGCTAGTCTTGGGGCTTGAATTCAGGGCCTGGGCACTGTCGCTCTTTCTCACTCAAGGCTAGTTAGTGTTCCACCACTTAAGTCACAACTCCACTTCTGGAGTTTTCATAGTTAATTGGGGATAAGAGTCTTACAGACTGGACTTCTCTGCCCTAGGCTGGCTTTGATCTTCTGAGTAGCTACAATTACAGGTATAAGCCACCAAATCCTGTGAACTGAGTTTTTTTAGAGGGAATAACATTTCACTTAACTAGGATTCAAAGATGGTAATTGATGCTTGTCATCAAATAGGTTATAAATGCTCATTCTTAGCTTGCAGATCAAACAAAAACATAGGCCAGGCCAGGTATGGCCTGTGAACCATCATTTGCCAATCCCTTCCAAAGAATACATGCAAATCACAACTTCTACTTTGTGAGGTGTATTTGTGTATTCTCTCATCGTTACCACCTAAAATTTGGCAAGCATTAGAAATGTCATTAACTGAACTGTGTAAAACAGATTTTTTCTCCTCTTTTTGATCAGACAACTGAAAAGCAAACTCCACAACATTTAAAGGCCAGAACATTTCTTCAGGGAAAAATGAATTGCTTAAGAATATTATACGAAGATGAATTTCATTAACACATTATAGCAACATCTTAAAACATAAAAAATTCAAGAAAGATACCAGCCATAAGTCTTGCTTGTAAAAGATATGATAATAAACCCCATCAAGAGTTGGAAGGAGAGCTGGGAAGGTGGCTCAGTGGTAGAGCGCTTGCCTTGCATGCATGAGGCCCTGGGTTTGATTCCTCAGCACCACATAAGCAAAAAGAAAAAAGCCAGAAGTGGTGCTGTGGCTCAAGTGGTGGAGCGCTAGCCTTGAGCTGAAGAGCTGAGGGACAGCGCCCAGGCCCAGAGTTCAGGCGCCACGACCCGACCCAAAAAAAAAAAAGTCCATGAAATTTTTACTTGTAATTAACTACCAAAAAGCCTGAAGTGGAGCTGTGGTTCAAGTGGTAGAGTCAGCCTTGATCAAAAAAGCTAAGGGACAGCATGAAGGCCCTGAGTTCAAGCCTCCGGATGTGTACACTCCCAAACACACACACAAGGATTCTCAAACCGAGGAAGATTCCAATTATATCTTACTAGAAAGAAAAAGCTTTAAAATAAAAACATAAAAAAGGATGAAAGTAAAGGCAGGAAGAGATACACAGGCAAACAATTAAACAAGATAAAAGTACTACAGCTATTTTTTACCAGAAAAAAAGTACTGAAAGTCACTAGATACAGTAAGTAAAGGTTCACTTCACCAGGAAAACAGAACAAATCTGAACTTGCACTTCACAATAAATATACTGCATGATATGTATATACACACACACACACACACATATATACATATATATATACACATATATATACTGCGCTATATATATGCTGCGCTATATATATGCTGTACAATGTGTAACAAAAATGGACACAATAATAAATCAAGTACAATAATAAGATACTTTAACATGTTATTTCAGCTTTTTAGGCCAAACTCTTCTACATAAGAAACAATGAAAGAGTTTAAAAAATGGAATAGCCTCCTACAAAGAGAAAAAAAAGCACGCGGGCCCTGCCGTGACGGCGCTTTTCTCCAAGGTCGCCAACCTCGGCGGCGGCGCCCCAGCACCCCGCGGCCCC
>NW_012267467.1:234754-235097 GCF_000151885.1 Dipodomys ordii
CCCTCACACCTCCCCTCACACCTCCACCCTCACACCTCCCCTCACACCTCCACCCTCACACCTTCACCCTCACACCTCCACCCTCACAACTCAACCCTCACACCTCCCCTCACACCTCCACCCTCCCACCTCCACCCTCACACCTCCCCTCACACCTCCCCTCACACCACCACCCTCACAATTCCCCTCACACCTCCACCCTCACACCTCCCCTCAAACGTCCCCTCACACCTCCACCCTCACACCTCCACCCTCACACCTCCCCTCACACCTCCCCTCACAGCTCCACCCTCACACCTCCACCATCACACCTCCACCCTCACACCTCCACCCTCACACCTCC
>NW_012267467.1:237767-238233 GCF_000151885.1 Dipodomys ordii
CCCTCACACCTCCCCTCACACCTCCCCTCACACCTCCACCCTCACACCTCCACCCTCATACCTCCACCCTCACACCTCCACCCTCACACCACCACCCTCACACTTCCCCTCACACCTCCCCTCACACCTCCCCTCACACCTCCCCTCACACCTCCCCTCACAGCTCCACCCTCACCCACCTCTCTGACACACTCACACGTGGTCCTGACACACACACCCACAGCCCCGACCCCCTGTCCTGTGGGCCTGACACTCACCTGTAGGCTTCACACACTCACCCAAAGGCCTGACACACTCACCCGTGGGCCTGACACGCTCACCCATGGGCCTGACACACTCACCCGCTGGCCTGACACACTCACCCGCAGGCCTGACACGCTCTTCATGGGCCTGACACACTCACCCATGGGCCTGACACACTCACCCGTGGACCTGACATGCTCACCCGCGGACCTGACACACTCAC
>NW_012267467.1:240567-244227 GCF_000151885.1 Dipodomys ordii
ACTGAGCATGAGCACTCCGTCAGGGGGACCTGAGCGCGAGCACTCCGTCAGGGGGACCTGAGCGGGACTGAGCGCGAGCACTCCGTCAGCGGGACCTCAGCGGGACCGAGCGCTAGCACTCCGTCAGCGGGCCCTGAGCGGGACTGAGCGCGAGCACTCCGTCAGCGGGCCCTGAGCGGGACTGAGCACGAGCACTCCGTCAGGGGGACCTGAGCGGTACTGAGCGCGAGCACTCCGTCAGGGGGACCTGAGCGGTACTGAGCGCGAGCACTCCATCAGGGGGACCTGAGCGGTACTGAGCGCGAGCACTCCGTCAGGGGGACCTGAGAGGAACCAAGCGCGAGCACTCCGTCATGGGGACCTGAGCGGGACTGAGGGCGAGCACTCCGTCAGGGGGACCTGAGCGGTACTGAGCACGAGCACTCCGTCAGCGGGACCTGAGCGGTACAGAGCGTGAGCACTCCGTCAGCGGGACCTGAGCGGTACCGAGCGCGAGCACTCCGTCAGCGGGACCTGAGCGGTACCGAGCACGAGCACTCCGTCAGGGGGACCTGAGCGGTACCGAGCGCGAGCACTCCGTCAGGGGGACCTGAGCGGTACTGAGTGCGAGCACTCCGTCAGCGGGCCCTGAGCGGTACTGAGCGTGAGCACTCCGTCAGGGGGACCTGAGCGGTACTGAGCGCGAGCAATCCGTCAGGGGGACCTGAGCGGTACCGAGCGCGAGCACTCCGTCAGGGGGACCTGAGCGGGACTGAGCGCGAGCACTCCGTCAGCGGGCCCTGAGCGGTACTGAGCGCGAGCACTCCGTCAGCGGGACCTGAGCGGTACTGAGCGCGAGCACTCCGTCAGCGGGACCTGTGCGGTACTGAGCGCGATCACGCCGTCAGCGGGACCTGAGCGGGACTGAGCGCAAGCACTCCGTCAGCGGGCCCTGAGCGGGACTGAGCGCGAGCACTCCGTCAGGGGGACCTGAGCGGGACTGAGCGCAAGCACTCCGTCAGGGGGACCTGAGCGGTACCGAGCGCGAGCACTCCGTCAGCGGGACCTGAGCGCGAGCACTCCGTCAGGGGGACCTGAGCGGGACTGAGCGCGAGCACTCCGTCAGCGGGACCTGAGCGCGAGCACTCCGTCAGGGGGACCTGAGCGGTACTGAGCACGAGCACTCCGTCAGCGGGACCTGAGCGGTACTGAGCGCGAGCACTCCGTCAGGGGGACCTGAGCGGGACCGAGCGCAAGCACTCCGTCAGGGGGACCTGAGCGGTACTGAGCGCGAGCACTCCGTCAGCGGGCCCTGAGCGGTACCTAGCGCGAGCACTCCGTCAGCGGGCCCTGAGCGGTACTGAGCGCGAGCACTCCGTCAGGGGGACCTGAGCGGGACTGAGTGCAAGCACTCCGTCAGGGGGACCTGAGCGGGACCGAGCGCAAGCACTCCGTCAGCGGGACCTGAGCGGTACCGAGCGCGAGCACTCCGTCAGGGGGACCTGAGCGGGACTGAGCGTGAGCACTCCGTCAGGGGGACCTGAGCGGGACTGAGCGCGAGCACTCCGTCAGGGGGACCCGAGCGGTACTGAGCACGAGCACTCCGTCAGCGGGACCTGCGCGGTACCGAGCGCGAGCACTCCGTCAGGGGGACCTGAGCGGGACTGAGCCCGAGCACTCCGTCAGCGGGACCTGAGCGGGACTGAGTGCGAGCACTCCGTCAGGGGGTCCTGAGCAGGACCGAGCGCGAGCACTCCGTCAGCGGGCCCTGAGCGGTACCGAGCGCGAGCACTCCGTCAGCGGGACCTGAGCGCGAGCACTCCGTCAGGGGGACCTGAGCGGGACTGAGCGCGAGCACTCCGTCAGCGGGACCTGAGCGGTACTGAGCGCAGCACTCCGTCAGCGGGCCCTGAGCGGGACTGAGCGCGAGCACTCCGTCAGCGGGACCTGAGCGGGACTGAGCGCGAGCACTCCGTCAGCGGGCCCTGAGCGGGACTGAGCATGAGCACTCCGTCAGCGGGAGGCCGGCCGGGGCTCCCAGGTTAATGAGGACGGGTGGAGCGCGGAGGGGCTGCGGCCTGCGAGGAGCCACATGGGGCAGGATGAGTGTGTCCGTGATAGCTGGGCTGCGGCCTCTCCTGAAGTGCCTGACACACCACAAGGTCAGGGGCTGTAAGTGTGCTCACCATGGAGTCTGTGCCCCGCCTCAGGAGCAGTGTCCTGTGCGCGTGCACAGACACTTGCTGGCATGGAAGTGCCCGCCGCGCCGCCCCTGGCTGGCGCGGAGCCTCGTGCCCGCCGTGTTCACTCACGGTGCCCGCCGCCCCTGGCTGGCTTGGTGCCCGCCGTGTTCACTCACGGTGCCCGCCGCCCCTGGCTGGCTTGGTGCCCGCCGTGTTCACTCACGGTGCCCCTGGCTGGCTTGGTGCCCGCCGTGTTCACTCACGGTGCCCGCCGCCTCCGCTCCCCTTTGCTCCGGTCACTCATCCCTGTCCTGTCCTGTCCTGTCATTCATTCATTCGTGAGTCCACACTCTACACAAGTGTTTGCCTCCCTTCCACCAGAGATCATAGCAAATGTGTGTGTGCGTGCGTGTGTGTGCGTGCATGTGTGTGTGCGCGCGTGTGTATGTGCGTGTGTGTACGTGCGTGTGCGTGCGTGTGTATGTGTGCGTGCCTTGTGCGCACGTGTATGTGCGTGTGTGTACGTGTGTGTGCGTGCGTGTGTGTATGTGCGTGTGTGTATGTGTACGTGTGCACGCGCGTGTGTATGTGCGTGTGCGTGTGCGTGCGCGTGTGCGCGCGCGTGCGTGTGTGCGTGTGTGTTTGTGTGTGTGCGTGTGCGTGTATGTGTGTGCACGCGTGCGTGTGTATGTGCACGTGTGTGTGTGTGTGTGTGTGCTCTACCACTTGATCCATGTCCCCGTCTCTTAGATCTGTGCCGATTGGTTTCGGGATTGGGTCTCCCTTTACCCTGGGCCTTGATCTTCCTTCTGCCCCTGGATCTCCGCACCCCGCGGGCCTCGACGCGGTGCTGCGCGCTCGCTGCCCAGCCTTGCCGTGACGTCTCTGGGCGCTTTGCCTGGTCCAGCCTGGACCCCCTGAGAGGTAACAGTTAATATTTCAGGTTGAAGCCACTGTGCCCTGATGCAAACTCACTTTTTTCTCTCTGTCAAGCAAGATACAAACTACACCATATCCACATACAATAGAGCCTTTAGCAGGTTTTTTATGATTACTATGGTGCTAGGGATGGACCCAGGGTCTTGCACAGGTTGGGCAAGAGCTCTTCTCCTGAGCTCCACCCCACATAAATAGGGCCTTTCCGTCTCCCATCTTTCCCTCTTTTAATAACATGGGATCCTTTACTTCCCAATTTTTCCCCTCAGGCCTTCAGAATGCTGGCACCCATCAGCGCATTATACCGGCTCGGTGTACCTTTCCTTGTTTTGATAAAAGCACCGTGTGTGCACAGATGTCACCCGAAGCCCCCAACATAGCTCACGCATGATTTTTAAAAAGTGTTGCATACCATTAAAATACCATAATAATGAGAATGGATTAAAATAGAGTGGGAAAGACAGAGAGTCTGGGATGAGCATCATTGTTTAGCTTAACCTCAGGGCTGGGTTGGGGCTTCAAGGCAGAGGGGCAGGAGGGGGAGGGCTGCGGAGGGCAGGGG
>NW_012267467.1:258041-258825 GCF_000151885.1 Dipodomys ordii
TGACACGGGGCTCTGGGGAGGGACGGGGTGACACGGGGGCTCTGGGGAGGGGACGGGGTGGCATGGGGGCTCTGGGGAGGGGACGAGGTGGCACCCGGGCTCTGGGGAGGGGACGGGGTGGCACCCGGGCTCTGGGGAGGGGACGGGGTGGCACCCGGGCTCTGGGGAAGGCTGGGCAGCTGTGTGAGGCCAGGGACCGGGCAGTGAGCCTCTGCATAGCTCAGTGGCCATTAGTGGAAGGAAAGCACCTGTGCAACGATGGAGAGATCTGGCAGATGCAGTCTTAGTCCCAAGCTCAATACTAACAGCATTTCCAGCACCGCGGGCGCTGTGCACCCGCTAACCTCCCCAGAAGGACGCAGCCCACTCTGTGCTTGCCAAAAATAATAATATAAGCCGAAGAAATCTCAGACAACCCCAATCAAGAGATCCTTCCAGAACCACCACCTCCTCCCGAGTTTCAAGGTCACGCACAATGAAGGGATCCTGGAGGCGCGGCCGTGCGATGACCGGGTGGACGCGGGGAGGCCTGGCAGGCAGCGGTCCACCGTGAAGGTGATCACAGCAGTGGCATGCATTTCACGGGCTCCCACTGCCCTGAGCATTTGAGAGACTGCTCCCGTAGAGTCCAGCACCTCCCCACACACCTCAGACAGTTGTGTGTGCATGCATGTACACACGGAGCGTGCGGGTGTGGCCATGTGTCTGTCCACACGGAGCGTGCGTGTGTGGCCATGTGTCTGTACACACGGAGCGTGCGTGTGTGGCCATGTGTCTGTACACA
>NW_012267467.1:258875-261600 GCF_000151885.1 Dipodomys ordii
AGGGGAGGGCTAGGGAGGGAAGGGGAGGAGAGGGGAGGGCTAGGGAGGGAAGGGGAGGAGAGGGGAGGACTAGGGAGGGAAGGGGAGGAGAGGGAAGGGCTGCGGAGGGCAGGGGAGGAGAGGGGAGGGCTAGGGAGGGAAGGGGAGGAGAGGGGAGGGCTGGAGAGGGCTGGGGAGGACTAGGGAGCAAAGGGGAGGAGAGGGGAGGACTAGGGAGGGAAGGGGAGGAGAGGGAAGGGCTGCGGAGGGCAGGGGAGGAGAGGGGAGGACTAGGGAGAGCAGGGGAGGAGAGGGGAGGGCTGGGGAGGAGAGAGGAGGGCAGGGGAGGAGAGGGGAAGCCTGGGAAGGGCCACAACTGTATCCCAACTGTTCTTGGCTTTCGCCCTGTCTCCATTAGACTGTGTTTGTGCCCAGATTGGTTCATTCATCTGGGGTCTCAGATGCATAGGTAATAGTTGGCTAAGTCTCTTTGTGAAAACTATTGTTTAAAATCCATCTGGTTAGCACAAACGAGGGAGCCCATGCAGCCTGTGTTTCTTTGGGCCTGGCTTACTTCACTTAATATGATCTTTTCTGAGTCTTTCCATTTCCTTACAAATGGGGCAATGCCATTCTTTCTGATGATGGGTAGAATTCCTTTGTGCATATATGCCACCTTTTCTTGATCCATTTGTCCACTGAGAGGCATCTGGATGGTTCCATATCTGAGTTATGGTTAAACAATGATGCAATGAACATGGCTGTGCTGGTAGCTTTAGTGTGGCCTTGTTTGTGATCATTTGGGTAAATGCCCAGGAGTGGGACTGCCAGGTCAGAGGGTAAAAACTGGGAGAGTGTGAGGGAAGGCGTGACATTGTCCAAAAAGAAATGTATTCTTCACTGACTTAGGTAACTGTAATCCCTCTGTGCATCCCCTTTACAATAAGAATAAAAACGTCCATCTGGGAAGTTTGGATTTTAATTGAAATATAGAGAAACAGACACAGAGGGGACCATGGTGGTGGCTTAGTGGTAATGTACATGCCTACCGCCAGGCCCTGGCTTTTATCCTGAGAAAGACACGGAGTGACACGTCAATGAAGCTTACACACTGAGCGACCAACACGCAAATCCAGAGGTCGGCGCTCCTTGCCGGCTACCCTATCCATGCCATGTCTAGTGGCTGTGCCACGCTCCTGGGGTTTCCGCCAAAGGCTCACATTTGTGCTGCCGGACGGCACCCTTAATGCCACATGCTGCACGTGGCAGACACCATGCCAGAAAGCAGCTGTGGAGGAGCCGTGGAGACCAGGATGGCCTCTGCCCAGGAGCATCCGCGGGCTCTGGCCTGGGGCCGGTCCGAACAGCACTGTGCCGTGGTGGCGCTGCGGGTGGGCTGTGACGGGAAAATCAGCTCTGAGGGCCTGCACCCTGACCTCCTGTTCCTCGGCCCAGGATGGAGCAACATTTCACACAGCCTTGAATTTAGCCCAAGTAATGATTGTCACCAAGGGTGAGATTCAGAGACCGGTAGAGCGGGAGATGAGAGAACACAACAAAAAAATCAGCAGGGCAAAATCCCCTGAGAAGCTCTGCCTTAACCTCCTGAGGCCTCCACCTGGCCCAGCCCTCAGAGGGGGCCAGGCCTTCCTCACCCCTCCAGGAGAGGGGGCCAGGCCTTCCTCACCCCTCCAGGAGAGGGGGCCAGGCCTTCCTCACCCCTCCAGGAGAGGGGGCCAGGCCTTCCCTCACCCCTCCCAGCACATGGCCCCTCCTCAGCAGGGGCCCTGTCCCCAGCAGGTGCCCTGTCCCCAGCAGGGGCCCTGTCCCCAGCAGGTGCCCTGTCCCCAGCAGGTGCCCTGTCCCCAGCAGCTCCAGTGCCATTTCTTTTGGGAGACAAATCTGCAGCTCCTCGTTCTGTGGAGAGAAGCGCCGTGGTTGCTCTCTGCATCGGCTGAGGGTCCAGCCTGTGCGAGGAGGAGCACAATGGCCCTGGGATGAGCAGGTATCTGCCACACACACACACACACACACACACACACACACACACACACACACACACACAGCAGCAGCAGCAGCAGCAGCAGCAGTTTTCCACTGAGAATGTCTGGATTATTAAAGTTGACAGTCAGTGCTGCATCTGAACTGTAGGAAATGACTCCCACAGTAAACCGGCCGAGCCCCACCGCGTTGCCTCTGTGTGAGCACTGCAGCTTGAGAGTTTACGGGAGGCACCCAGCTGTGCTTCTGTCTTGTGGCTTTGCCTGGTGACCCCACTTCTGCGGCCTGATGCGAGGGAGGGAGGAGGGCGGGAGGGGAGCCGGCCGGGCCTCCACGCTCCCCTCCCCTCCCGTGGGCTTTGCCGATTGGCCTGTGTCTGTGTGTGGGAGAGCCGGTGGAAGGGCTCGCTCTTGCTGGAACACCGCCTCTAGGGGAGAATCCGGAGAAAACTCTCTACATCAGTGATCAGCTCTTCATTTGGAAAGAAAAATGATTTGAACAGCTCTGCATTTTAGACTAGATTTCAGCCCAGGATCTCCAGAGCGCGAGCCCTGGGCCCTGGGTGTTCCCTGGGTCCCTGCCGCATTCCCGTCTCGTGTGACAGGGGAGTTCCTCTGGGAACACGGGTCTCATGGACATTGTAAACCAGGGGCTGGTGCCGTGGTTCACCCCTGTAGTCTGGTTGAGAGCTTCACCTCAGCCAGTCAAGGCCAGGCAGAGTGTGTGCCTGCCAGCTCTGGGGAGG
>NW_012267467.1:270205-276813 GCF_000151885.1 Dipodomys ordii
GGAGCGTGCGGGTGTGGCCATGTGTCTGTACACACGGAGCGTGCGTGTGTGTCCATGTGTCTGTCCGCACATGAGCACTCATGTGGCGTGTGAGTGTGTTCATGCAGGTGTGTGCATGTCTGTGTGAGCCCGTGTGTGTGCAGTGGGACCGGGGATGAGTGACGGCGTGTGGTTAAGCCTGCAATGACTTCAGACGACACAGTGAAAACAGCCCACGTGCTGGCCGCTGCCATCGCCACAGAGGATGGCGTGGAGCCCACGGCGACAGAACTGAGGTGGCCAGCCACTTCCTGGCACTACTTGCCACTTTGCTGTTTTTCAAACTTTGTTAATGATGTAATAAAATGTTCCTGTCAAGAAATCAAAGATCTGTAGACTCACAGAACCCAGAACCATGATTCCAATTTCTCATTCCTAACAACAAGAAAACCAAAGCTCAGAGAACCCCGCACTCTGCCCAAGATAAGGGAGGGTGGACAGCCTCCATGCTGTGCGCATCTAGCAAGGGCAGCAGCAGCCCACTGGGCACAGCCGGGCAGTGCTGGGGTGCGACAATAATCCAGCCGATCCGCAAAGAAGGCCGAGAGTGCCCTCGGCCGCTGCCTTGGGCCCTGGGCTGGGGAAAGGACTAGGCTCTCTCACGGTGATGTCAGTGTCACGTCAGAAATGGCCCCCAGGAAGTTCTACCTGGAGAAAGTCCAGCCACCAGGCACTGGGTGGTGGGCACTGGGCACCTCTCACTGGGCAGTGGTTTAGGCATCCTTCCTTGTGAGCAAGGCTCTGAGGACAGGAGATCTGCAGCCCAGAGGGCCACAACAATGGCTGCTGCAGGACCGCTGTCCCCGGGGTGGGCCTCAAGGGCGTTCAGGAGAGTCTGCAGGACCGACTGTCCCCAGGGGGGCCTCAAGAGTCTGTCTCAGTGTGGGAAGCCCTGGCCTGGCCTGCTCCTGATGCCTTCGGAGCACACTCAGGGTGATGGACACGCTGGCCGAGCTTGGCCCCTGAGCGCCATCCACAGCGCCGAGGAGGGACCTGAGTCAGACGCTGGAGCCAGTCCCAGTCTCCCTTGGTCCCACGGAGCCCAGCAGCCCAGCCCTGCTCGACCTCCGCTCTGGCCCAGGGTGGCAGCCTGCGCCACACAGGGTCCCTCGGGCGCTTCTCCGTACATTTTTATGTCTCTCCCGGTGACCACAAGATAAAGCCCAGGCCAACCCATTCTGCCCACAAGGAAGCAATGGGTTGTTTTAGACTCAGTTGTTTACTACTCAAACGCTACTTCAGCTTCCTGTGTGGCACACATGTGGTAAACTGGGGCTGGGTGGACTGGGGTGGGAACAGCTCTGGAGACAGGCAACTGGGGTGCGGCCGCATGCCCAGCCCCTCCTGCAACCCGCCTACTGCCCTCGGGGGTGCCACGCCCTGCACCCAGAGGCCAACACAAGCACATCTACCTGCTCAGGCTTTTCCCAGACCACAACACACATGTAGTGAATGCCAGGAAGCCTGGTGTGTCCTGACACCAACAGCCGAGACAGAGGACCAACCACTCGAGAACAGAGGCAGAGGACCAACCACTGGAGAACAGAGGCAGAGGACCAACCACTGGAGAACAGACACAGACGACCAACCACTCGAGAACAGAGGCAGAGGACCAACCACTGGAGAACAGAGACAGAGGACCAACCACTGGAGAACAGAGACAGAGGACCAACCACTCAAGAACAGAGACAGACGACCAACCACTGGAGAACAGAGACAGAGGACCAACCACTCAAGAACAGAGACAGACGACCAACCACTGGAGAACAGACACAGACGACCAACCACTGGAGAACAGAGACAGAGGACCAACCACTGGAGAACAGAGACAGAGGACCAACCACTCAAGAACAGACACAGAGGACCAACCACCAGAGAACAGACACAGAGGACCAACCACCAGAGAACAGACACAGAGGACCAACCACTGGAGAACAGAGACAGAGGACCAACCACTGGAGAACAGAGACAGAGGACCAACCACCGGAGAACAGAGACAGAGGACCAACCACTGGAGAACAGACACAGACGACCAACCACTGGAGAACAGACACAGACGACCAACCACTGGAGAACAGACACAGACGACCAACCACGCCAGACCCGTGAGAGCCGAGGAGCTCCTGTCATGTCTGACTCGTCTCCTCCTTCTGGCCAGCATTGCTAGCTGAGGGGACTCTCTCCACCACAGCAGTCAAGTTGTAATTGAGTTGTTCCTAGAGCCCCTGAGTCCTAGGCACACAGAGTTCTGCGTGCTGGCCAGGCAGCTGGCGTCGGCCGCTTTCTGGCAGACCCAGGCAGCCGGATCCGTGGAAAGGAGATCCACCACTGCCGTCCTCACCCACGTCTGGTGTCCAGGGCAGAGGGAGGTTAAACCTCGCGGCCACCGGAGGGCTCTCGCCACCTCTGTGTGAAGCGACCCCCTCTTCAGGTGCCCAGAGGACAGCATGGGTGGCCCTCACACCCACGCTTGTTCTCCAGCTGAATGCCAGTTTTATAACCTAGCTTTATAATCTCAGATTATTCTCTATAATGGGCCAGACTTCACAATCTGTGACTCGGGAAGCCAGCCCATCTGCTCACATTAGAATATAGAAATGACCTAGAATTCTATTCTAGACTCCCACAAAAGGGATTCTGATCAAGCACATTGTGTTCTAGTTTTTCTCATTTCAGAATAAACAATTTGAGTTTCATCCCTTTTTCTCTAAAAGCTTAAAAGAAAATGGTTGAACTTGTTTTCCAAGCTTTATTAAATGCTAGCACGTGCCTTGCTTGCTTTGTGATAAGCTCCAAGAAACAGGTGAGAGGCGGTGTGGGCAAGTACGTTGAAAACTATTGCAACTGAAACACAAGTATTCTTTTTTGTTAAATACCAATTAAGCAGCCATCTACTAAGTCCTCCAGTGATTATTTACTCAGTAAGCACTATGGTGTTTGTGAGAGCTGTAAATGAGCTGATGTGTTCAGAGGCGCGGCTGCACAGATGGCGGCGTGGGTCGGCTTCCGCAGCCGGGTGGCTGGGGCAGAGGAGGGAGACTGCTGTCCGAGAGGCATGTTAGCAAAGCGGAGAGGGAGCAGACGGGGGGGGGGGGCTCTGCACTTGGCTTCCCGGCGCTCACCACCCGCCCCCCCTTCCCGCTGCATCTGCTGGCCCTCACCAAGTCTGCTATCACTTTGAAGACCATTCTGTCATGTCGCATTTTGTGCCACACATCTTCCATTCTGCATTTCTTTCCTTCTCCAGGTTTCACTTTTGTTTTCCATTCTCTGTCATCAGAAACTAACGTGACCACTTCATCTTCTCTGCTTTGGAACGCTACAGAAATGAAATGCATCCTCACCAGCAACTGTGACCTTTCAGTTTAGAAACTTATTCTTAACAACTGAAGGCAGTTAGAACTTGTCTAAACGAGCCTTCTTCAATAATAAATAAAATAATAAATAACTAAACCCACCTCACACAGACGCTCCTGTGGACAGGCCGGCACTCCGGCCACAGGAGCAAGTGGAGTAAAGGTGGTTTCCTTCAGGTACTGCAGAGGTGTAGGACAGACTTGCGGGCGGTTCCACCTGACCTGTACCCACAGCTCACTCCACAGCGCCCCTCTGCTTCACAAACCACACATTTGACTGGACAGACCGCCCGCCCGCCGCTCACCACCACGGTGTGGGCCTGACACGGGGCAGTCTGGGGCTCTCCCCTGTGGCCTCAGTGGCGCTGACCACAGCCTCCGTCCCCATCCTGGATGGAACCCACGGTCGCCATGCAGCCTGGCGCTTGCCAGGAAAATCAGCTATAGAACCTAAAGGTGGCTATTTTTTAAATGTGGGAAATGAAAGGAGAAAATAATAGGGAAAATGCTGTTTTATAGCAAGTTGTGTTGAACTATGCAATCTTCCTGAAATCTGTGCATATATGACTTTGTTAAAAATTAAATCTTAAGCAAAATAAACACGGCCTTATGAACCCAAAATGTTTTATTGTAAATCAGATTGCAGGGTTCAAGATGAGTTTGAATTTCATGCCTGCCTTTGTTTGGTGTTGCTGGGACTGGACCCTGAATTCAGATTCTCAAATGGTTTTATAGTAACATATGCTCAGACATCGAGACACACTCTTATTAAAAATTGCTTCCATTTTGAAATTCAAATCCTACTAGCGCTGTGTCTCTGAGGCCCGGCGGCACCACTGCTCTGAGAGCACCGATCACGCATGACACGCCGCAGCCCACTTCAAAGCCGAAGCTCTGGAAAGAGGCATGCTCTCTCCTGGAGCTACGGAGCCACTTTCACAGCACAGAGGTCACCGAGGGCCGTCCAGCCTGAAGCACTGCGCGACGCATGTCCCCGGCCCCACCGGCCCGCAGGCCCCATGCTCAGGGGCTCCCCAGACACCCATTAGGGGACTGGGCTCTGCTCTTCCTAACAAACTGCCATTGGAAGCGAGAACAAAGCAGAAGCACAAACAAGACCCCTCCAGGGGTCTGGGGAAGGCCTCCAACGCGACAAGGGTTGGTATGGTCTCGGACAGCCTGTGGGAGTCAGCTCAGGAACCTCCCTCCACAGCCCATCAGGCACTAGCCACACACGGGCACACCCAGGAGACCACACCCAGCACTGGGACACAGCGCCCAGCTGCTGGGGGCACCCAGCTCTCCTGTCAGTCTTTCCCGACGCCCCTCACAGCCTTAGCCCCACAGACAGGTGTTCAAGAGCACAGAGCAAGGTGTGAAAACACACAAACAGCCGCTCCGCCCCTGGGCGGCCGGGCCGGGCCGGACTCCGTGGAACAATTCGCGGATAGCTGAGCTGAGGCAGCCCTCTAGAAGGGGCCGCACGAGGGTGCAGGAGCAGCTGGTGTTGGGTGACGTCCCCAGGAAGTGGAGATGACACCCCTGCCTCTGCCCGGCGACGGAATCAACTCCAGCCAGGTGAGTGAGTCTGTTAGGGGTTGCTTACAGACGAGGCTGCACTTCCCCAAAGCTGCCCACCCCACCCACAGAGTTCCTGGTGTGCACAGGGCGCCATCCACAGAGAATGGGGCCTGGGACTGCGCGACACCAAAGGCTCCTGTGGCTCCAACGTCGATGCGAACTCCGCCAGGGTCCCCATGCGCCGTCCCGGGGCAGCTCTGGGGATCTTCAGCCTCTGCCCCGTCCACGCTGCACCTTAACCATCAGCAACCGGCAGCCAATCACCCGCTACAAGACAGCCCACGGCTGAGCACGCCCACCCAGCCCTCCTGAGCGCCCCTCGTCCATCTGGGCGCGTCCTCCCAGCTGATAGGGGCTAAAGCCTGTCTGGGGCTGACAACCCCGAGAGTTTTCATAGCCTGGCTGTTCTCCCAAACCCCCAAGAAATCAAAGCAGGCCCTAGGAAGTCGGGCTGCTACCCAGGTTAGGCCTTTCCTCTCCTTTTGGGGTTGTAGGAGCAGTGTCTCCGCGGCCTCTTTTATCTCCTGATATTTGGGGTGGCAGGTAAGGAGCCCTATCTCTGCAGGCCTTGTGGCTTCACGTCTCAGACCCAGGCCTATACTTTGGCCTGAGGCTCCAACAGTTTGGAGCAGCAACAACTACTAGCAAAGTCCCTCATGCCTGCCTAAACCCTGGGGGAACACTCACCACCGCCCCAGCACCGGGGCCTACGTGGAGACACAGGGGCCAGGCGGACCCGATTTCTCACCAACCGCAGACAGACAGATTCCAAGCCAGCCTCCACCTTACTCCCTCAGCTTTCCAGATTTCTGGCAATCGCTGATCCTAACATCACAGTCTAAGACGTGAGGGCGGCCCTCTGGCTGAGCAGGAAGCGCGGTGAAGAGCAGGCGTGGACCGGGAAGGGCGGGGGCTACTCCACCCAGAAGATCCAGACCATAGTGCCCGGCGAGGGCCCGCACGGCCCGCGGCGCACGGCGAGTGCTCAGACACACAGGCCTGTGGAAAGTCCTCCCTGACCCCTTACCAGGTGAGACAGGCCTGGAAAACACAGGAACGAGTGAGCACGGTGCCACCGTAAAACTACGCACACAGCCACAGTTCCTCAAGGGGAATATCGCTCTTTTCCATTGTTCACCAAGTTGTTTTTCACACTCGAAACCCTTTAAGACATAGACTGTGCTGGTCATAGAACACAGTCACGTGCCCCAGGCCCTCGGGCAGCCCGGGCCCTGCTCCACCAGGCACGTCTGTGGGTCTCCTTGTCTCCCCCCTGTGCTGACCGCATGCAGACAGCACCTCCTCCTGTCCCTACCACGTGCACACACGGCACGCACACACGGCACGCACACACGGCACGCACACGCATCCACGCTGCGTGGCAGACTTCCCCAGAGGAGCTGGACGCTAGGGTCACAGAGGCCCTCGAGCTACCTCCTTAAGTACGCTCTCCTCGTGCTGTTCTCTTCTTGTCCGCATTGCTTGGCTTCCTGTCTTCCAGAAACTTCCCCCACCTGTGAGGCAGAGCAGCTGAGCCCTCAGCCCTGTGGCTCCCCGTCCCCCCCACAGCTCTGGGGTGAGATGTGCCATTCACCCCCCGGCTCTGCCAGCCCTGACCCTCACAGCTCCGCC
>NW_012267467.1:277899-280792 GCF_000151885.1 Dipodomys ordii
CCTCCAGCCCCACCCCTGCCCACTCTAAAGCAACTTTATAATTTTAACTTTAAGTAACAGATGTTGCCGTGACAAACTGAAAACCAGTCTAGCCATTAATGTATTTTGATTTTGAGAAATGGACTAACACAATAGGAAGAGAGAGCTGCAGAAAATCAGAGGGAAGAGCAGGTGTGATGATCCGGGAAGGCGTCAGCCTGGGTGAGCTCTCGGCCTCCCTCAGGGGTGAGCACGCGGCCTCCCTCAGGGGTCAGCTCTCGGCCTCCCTCAGGGGTCAGCTCTCGGCCTCCCTCAGGGGTCAGCTCTTGGCCTCCCTCAGGGGTGAGCACGCGGCCTCCCTCAGGGGTCAGCTCTCGGCCTCCCTCAGGGGTGAGCACGCGGCCTCTCTCCGGGACGGGAGCCTGCCTGAGCTCGCGGCCTCTCTCCGGGACGGGAGCCTGCCTGAGCTCGCGGCCTCTCTCCAGGGCCTGTCCGCCTCTGGCCTCAGCGCCTGCGTTCCGAGTTCAGTGCAGCGACCCAGCCTCCCAGGCAGGCTCTCCACCCAGGGCCACACCAAGCCCTTTCCTTTGTAGTTCTCTCTTTAGAGGGGACCTCCTTAACTCTGCCCAGCTGGCCTCAACCTGCCGTCCTCCTGCTGCAGCCTCCCGAGCAGCGAAACACGGGCCGGCCTCAGGTGGGGTGTGGGCATCAGCTGTCCCGGGAGGCTGGGCGCCTGGGCGGCACTAAGGCAGGCTGTGGGCTCCCCTCAGAACAGCAGTTTGTAAAAACAATTCAAAATACGAATGTCCACGCCAGCCGGAAAGCACGGGTCACCAGGCACCTGGGCAGCAGCTCGGAGCGGACGAGCGCTTGGGCGGCTCCGGCTCTCCCCACTACCGGATGATAGAAAAGCCTCCCGGCGTGGTGCCCCCTCAGCTTCTCAGCCCTGACTCTCCCGGCCCTGTAGTCTCTCGGCCCATGGCTTCAGAGGCTGTGTGGAGACAGTGCACCAGCAGCACCGGCAGCACCGGCAGCACCGGCAGCACCAGCAGCACCGGGCAGAGCTGCTCACCTTGTGGCGGCAGACTGACAGGCAGGAAGAGGAAGGGACGGATCCTCCGGGTCGTGACCTGGCCTCCAGCCTGTGGGAGGCTGCGGACCACAGCCCCTGCCGGTGAGCCTTCTGGCTGCTCCACACACAGCACCAAAATACCCAGAAAACCAGAGTTGGTGGTGGTGGTGGTGTTTTGAGACAATATCTCACTTGGTGGCCCAGATTGGCCTCAGACTTGCAGCCTTCCTGCCTGTGCCTCTTGTGCTGGGGTTACAGGCGTGTGTCATGGTGCCCGGCTGCCCGGAAGCCTCCCGAAGGTGTAAGGCCCCTCTGTCTCAAAGGTCTGCTCTCTGGCCCTCTCTGACCCCCTCCTTGCAAACTGGATGAAGTTGCTGCCCAACCTAAGCACCGCCCAGGGCCGTGTCCAAACTACAGCAGTCAAAAGAAAGAGATTAATCTGTCAAAGGCCCAAAATGCCACGTGGCCAAAGCCCAGGGAGGGCCCTCCTTCTCCAGGCCAGAGTCCTCCGCAGGCCTGCGTGTGAGCGCGCTGAGGGGCAGAACCCTCTCCCCGTCCACAAAAGCATGCAGCCCCCAAGGCACAACCTTTCCATTTGTTTCCTCTATTCATTCAACAAATCCCTGCTCCTTTGCTCCTTTGTGTACTGGATGGAGCTCGAGGTCGGTTTGCAGAATCAGATCCGCTGGGCTGCTCGGGACATCCGACAGGGGGGCGGGCGGGGAAAACCAGGCGTTGGTCACTGCTGCTGTGGTTTGGCCCAGGTCCCAAAGGCCCTGGCGTTCGCCGTGGCCCTCCCCAGCGCGGTGTGCCTAGCCAGACTCTCAAGCAACAGAGTGGGGCTTCGTAGGGCCTCTGGACAGCTGGGGGGCTTTTGGAGCCCTAGACTCTTGGGTTTTTCTGTTTCTTGGTCATGGGGTGTGCAGGTCTATTCCACCCTGTGCTTCTGCCTTGTACACTGCCTCAACAGACCTGAAGCAGCAAGGACAAGTGGTCAAGGCCTGGACCCTGCCCGGCCTGACCTCCAGGCCACAGCCCCGAGGGGACCTTTCCCTCTAGTGGCCCGTTTCCTCGTGCTGACATCCCGGCTGCCACAGCTCCATCACCGCGCGTCCGTCCCCATGGGCCTTGCTAGCTCCGGCCCACCCCCGTGCTTTCTCTCACACATCAGGGATCTGCCCACCTTTCACTTCACCCAATTCCTGTTGCGTGTGGAATTCAGTTCACTGTTTTGTTTTTTTTTAACCGAACAGTTGTAATGAAAAAGCTTGGTGACAGCGACCATCTTTCCATCCCTCTCTGTTTACCGGCCGCGTGACGGCGGTGGGTGTTGTGAAAGGTATAAATAGACATTGTGGAGCTGCCCTTTGGAAATGCCGAGCCACTCTGCCAACTGCCAGACTGCGGTGGGGGGGGAGTGGGGGGGCGCAGAGGAGGAGGGTGGGGGGGAGGAGCAGAGGGAAGAGGAAGGAGGGAGAGGCAGAACCGCGGTGCTGGAGGGTACTCTGAGTTCTGAAAACCTGTGCTTCCCAGAGCACTGCTGGTTTCTGTTTGGTTCCCAGGTCTCAGCGCTGACCGGCCAGTGCTTCTGGGTTCTTCCGGGATGCTGTGGCCTTGGGGAGGAGGGGCCTGAGGGTGTCCAGGCTCGCTGGCCCTGGGTGGAGCCGGCTGCGGCTGCTCTGCTCTGCCTGTCCCCTTTCCCCTTGCTTCCTGGCTGTGGCCTGAGCAACTTCCCTCCAGCATGCTCCCCCGCACCCGCCCCATGCATGGCCTAGCCAGTCTCCTGCAGACCTGTAGGCCAGGGAGCCTCCCCCTCCCCCTCCAGCCAGCCTCCCCCTCCCC
>NW_012267467.1:287522-289983 GCF_000151885.1 Dipodomys ordii
CCCCTCCCCGTCCAGCCAGCCTCCCCCTCCCAGTCCGGCCTCCAGGCCTCCGCCACAGCCCCCTGAGCAGGACACAGCAGCTCCCTTTCTGGACCTCAGAAGAGCTCATGAGAGCTGAAATCACGAGCCAAGTGCTCCGTTTTGGAACCTGAATCTCCTTGGCACACAATGCACCCTACTCTTTCTGCCAACAATTGGGAATTATTTTTAATTTTGAGGATTTATCATTGTCTGTTTTCATAACTGGTAGATCCAGAGACAGTGTAGTTTATATTTCCTAATGTCAGTCTTTCCCTCTATTTTTACCTTAAAAGGCTGGCAAATATCCAGTTCCTTTTCTCTTCTATTTTTTAAACTATAATTCTACTTTTTACAAAGTATTTCATCCTGCACTCAGGTTAGTATCTAGCATCAGGTGTGGAATCTAGTTTAGTATGTGGAATAATAAAAAGTTCTCAAATTCCTCACCTCGTACCTTAAATCCATTTGTCTTTCCCAAGACAAGTAATAGTTTCATATATGGAGCAAAAATACCTGCTTTCTCTTCTCCCTTATCTATGTGCTCATTTAGCAGACATTTGTTCCCTGCCTGGCTTGTGAGATATTTATCTATGTGTCTGGATATAGAATAGAAAATAGCAGGGCTACTAGAATTGTTAAATCAGCAAGTACTTAATGGTAAGATCCCTAACTTCTATGAACAACATGTAGAGTGCGGTGGTGGCTCACATGAAGGTGGACATAAGAATGGCTTTTTTTAGTTTAGGAGATGATCATATTATTGAGTTAAAGCACCGGCTTGGAAGACTCACTATCTTAAACTGTGTGTGATGGCACACTCTGGAAGCCCAGCATGTGAGAGACTGAGGAAGGGAAATCTGTCTCTCACACGCACGCGTACACACACACACGCACACTCACATGTACACTCACACACATGCACACTCACATGCACACTCACGTGTACACGCACACATGCACACTCACATGCACATGCACACTCGCATGCACACACACATGCACACACACTCACATGCACACGCACACACATGCACACGCACACACATGCACACTCACATGCACGCACATGCACACACATGCATACACACATGCACGCACACGCATGCACACACACGCACGCACATGCACACACACGCACACACGAGGGCTCAACTCTTTCACACTTTCTGTAATTCTATTCTGTGTTCTTTTATAATTCTCAGTAACATCCGTGTGGCTTCTGTGAATGTGGCGTGCAGTGTTGCTGTCAGGGCCGTTGGTCGGCCGGTGGAATTCGTGCTGCTGTTGTCAGCATTCATTTTAGACAAACCCAGCTCTCCTGCTTGTCCCTGTACCCAGCTGCACCGCGGAACTCAGTGGTCCTCACACCTTCACTTCTCTGTTTTCCAGAGATGCTTTCCCACCTGCACAGCGATGCCATGCATCTTTCTTTTCCGTTCTATTTTTATGAAATTGCCTCAAAAAACAAATCCGAATGCTGAATGCGGCTGTCGCTCTGCGTCTGGTTCAATGGAAGGTTCTGCCTGGGCGCAGGTGGCTGCGTTCCTGACTTCTTAAGACTTAGGAGGAGCAGGTGCTGAGGCAGTGGTTTCTGCCATCTCTGTCTCCTCTTACGGGTCTCATGGAAGGTGATTGTCTCTTCAGACCATTAGTGGGGCATCTGTGGCGCGGCTCGGGGTTTCTTTCTCTACAGACAGCGCCAGCTTCCTTCCTCAGAACCTGGAGCCCGGGGCCTGGGCACAGCCAGCCCTGCACACGGGGCGGGAGGAAGAGACGGGAGCCCCACGGGGCACAGGGCTGACGCGCTCCCGTGTTCTGAAGCCAGGCCCTCCATCGCCTGCTATGTGCAGGGAGGGCCGGAGGGTCACCGCTGGCGCACTCCCTCCCCTCCTGCCTCCTCTGTGAGCAGCGCTCAGCCTTGCAGGACTGGCGGGACGCATGAGGACATGTGTGCGGCTCAGCACGCGTCCGACTCCACTGCTGCAGAGGGGGTCTGAGCTTGTGGACAGGACGGTGGGGGGGGCAGGGCACCGCGTGCCGCCAACTGTGTGCCTCCAGACAGGGAGCTGTGCGCGTGGGGGGACAGCCCGGCCGGGCAGCCCGAGAGCAGGCAGCCGTCCAGTGAGCGGGCAGCTGTCTGTCCAGTGAGCGCGGCTTCGTTTTATTCACTGCTTTGTGCTTGAGATGGTGCTATTCTGATACGGGTCAGCACGCCCAGTCGGGCCACTTTAACCATCCTTGTGCGCTCCGGCCTCCAATATGAACCCAAGTGTGAACAAACCCTCAGCTTCATGGGGAGAAGTCGCCCAGATTTGCTGCCCACATCCTGAAACCGGAGACTTGTTCTGGGGTGATGATGAGAGGGCTCCGGGGGGGACCCAGCAGCCCTGAAGGTGGAGGTCTACAGAGGCAGCATCTGCCCCCCCCCCGGCGCCGGAGG
>NW_012267467.1:291198-294655 GCF_000151885.1 Dipodomys ordii
CCCACAGAACTTTGAGAAGCACCACACCACTGAGAGTCCTGCCTCTTCCACCACCAGGGAGGAAGGCACCCGAGACAGGGCACAGGGGAGACAGGAGGGGAGGGGCACGGGGGGAGGGGAGGGGCACGTGGGGAGGGCACAGGCAGGGGTGGGGTGGGGGGTAGAAGTCCCTAGTGTACATATGTTACACACGGCACACAGCCTGTTACACTACCACCATTCACAAGCCTGAGTCATGGGCTTCAGACGCCCGCTGGGCACAAGTAAAAATAGCATGTATGGGTCAAACAGAAGAAAAGCAAGGGAATCGGTGGAAAGCACTGTGCCCAATTTAACCATCATCAAAATCCAAGCCCCGCACAGCTCCCGGCCGGCAAAGGAGAGAAGCCGGCAGGAAATTCCAAACCAGCTGATGTCTCCATCCTGACGGGAGCAGGGCCACTGCTCCTGCACCCTGACCTGAGCACAGCGTGGTAATTACGCCCTCCCGCGCCCCAGCTGGGTCCACGGCACAGAAAGCGTCGCAGGATTTGCGGGCTGGACCGTCCTCGAGCCTTTGTGGAAAGGCGGCTTTGACGCGCGCTGCTGGTCTGCACTAGATGGCGCTGGCAGGTTTGGTGCCTCCTGTGATGGCGAACTTGCATCTTGAACATGTGCAAATGTTTACAAAATCCATCTTCCACTGGCTCCCTCCAGGCCCGGCGGCAACGCTGGGCGTGGCCTGCCAACTCCCGTCCCACTCCACTCAGGACATAACCACCCCGCTCTCAGAGAGCAGACTGCACCGCCTGCCCAGGCTGCCCACCGCGGGAGGCCCCGCAGCCTTCAGCCGCAGACGAGAGGCTGCAGCACCCTCCAGGTGGCCAGCCATCCCGCACGGCTGCCCGTGGCCCTTGGTCGCTTGGCCTGGCCCCCAGGCTCTGGACCCAGCCACACCCTCTGCCTTCCAGTCTCCGTATCCGGGAGCGTGGCAGGAGCTGTTCTGTGGAGTGGATCCAGAAGCAGCTGCCGCGGGCTCTCAAGGGAGGTGTGGGGCTCTGGCACCCCGCCACGTGGCAGAGACCGTGGCAGATGGGCAACAACACACACACAGCTGTCTGCTGCTCATCACGCCGGCCGGGCTTGCAACTCGAGGGCAAAGGGCCGGGGCCTCAGCCTCTCCATCTCTGATGGTGTGGTCTTTGCCTTAGGAGCTCACCAGGGTGTAGATCATGCTGTGAACAAAGGAGAAGCAGCATTAGCAGGGGCCATGGGGGCTCTGGGCAGAGACTTCAGCCCCATTCCTGTCCCCACGGCCCACGTCAGCTCCTCCCTGCTCCCTCCACGCAAGTGAACGCTGGTTAGCACAGTGCACTGGTGGCTGGTCGCTGGGATGGGAAAAGCCGGTGCTCCCGGGTGCCTTGCTGGCCCCGGATGGTCTGCTCCTGCCGTGGCAGGGCATGTCCCTGGGGCCACGGGGTGTTTGGGGTTTCGGCAGGTTCTCCACGCCACCAGCTGCTGCCCTGGGCTCAGAATGGCCCCACAGAAGGCGTTGTATTCTGTGTTACAGCTGGAGATCAGAGTAAAGACCACCAGCACTGCCGGTGACGAGCCAACACAGCCCTTCAGGCAAACAGGCAAAATGAGTTCTCAGACGATCCCTGGTCCTCCTGTGTAATAAAGGCATTCAGAGGGCTGGGGAGGTGGCTCAGTGGTAGAGCGCTTGCCTTGCATGCCTGAGGCCCTGGGTTCGATTCCTCAGCACCACATAAGCAAAAAAAAAAAAAGCCGGAAGTGGCGCTGTGGCTCCAGTGGTAGAGCGCTAGCCTTGAGCTGAAGAGCTGAGGGACAGCACCCAGGACCAGAGTTCAGGCCCCACGACCGGACCCAAAAATAAAAAAGGCATTCAGAGCATGGTCCATGAGGGTGCCCACCACCGCCAGGAGGGACACACACTCTGCTCCTCTACAGGCACTTCAGCTCACCACACAGAAAACGGGATGCCTAAGGAGCAAACCAAAGGAGAGGCCCTCCACTTCACCCCTAGGCTGCGAGTGAGCCACAGTTCCATGGCACGTGGCTCGGCCCTCTGCCAGCCAGTTCCATGGTGCGCCGCTCGGCCCTCGGCCAGCCAGTCTGTCCCTCGTGACACTGAGCTCGGGGTGCAGCTCTTCACCTCAGCTCACTCACCCTGTGTTTACACAGGACTTGCTGCCCCGTGGCGGAAAGCCAGGGGAAGCCATGGAGAGTGTGGCAAGACTGCCGGCAAGCGCCAGTGATGTGAGGCAGGTCAGGACACTGCAGATACACCCAGAGGAGCTCTCTCAACACCAGGAGGATGGGATGCAGCAAACACCAGTGACGTAATAAACCCCATGAGATTTCTAGAACCCCCAGATCACTGCCTACTTCATGAATCTGCTAGAACCCCCAGAACACTGTTCTCCTCCATGAATCTCCCACCACATCCAGAACACTGTCCTCCTCCATGAGTCTCCTAGAACCTCCAGAGCATTGTCTTCCTCCATGAGTCTCCCAGAAATTCCAGAACACTGTCCTTCATGAATCTCTTAGAACACCCAGAGTGTTGTCCTCCTCCTTGAGTCTCCTAGAACCCCCAGAGTGCTGTCCTCCATAAATCTCCTAGAACCCCCAGAGTGCTGTCCTCCATAAATCTCCTAGAGTTTCCAGAACACAGTCCTCCTCCATGCATCTCCTAGAACCCCAAGAGCACTGTCCTACCCCATGAGTCTGCTAGAACCTCCAGAACATTGTCCTCCTCCATAAGTCTCTTAGAACCCCCAGAAGACTGTCCTCCTCCATGAATCTTCTAGAACCCCCACAGCACTGTCCTCCTCCATGAGTCTCCTAGAACATCCAGAATACAGTCCTCCTCCATGAATCTCTTAGAACTTCCTGTGCACTGTCCTCCTCCAAGAATCTCCTAGAACCCAGAGCACTGTTCTCAATGAATCTCCTAGACCTCTTAGAGCCTCCAGTGCACTGTCCTCCTCCTGCATGAATCTCCTAGAACCCAGAGCACTGTCCTCCCCCCTGAAACTCCTAGAACCCAGAGCACTGTCCTCTTCCATGAATCTCCTAGAACTCCCAGAGTGCTGTCTTCCACCATGAATCTTAGAACCTCCAGAGTACTGTCTTCCTCCGTGAATCTCCTACAACATCCAGAACACTGTCCTTCTGCATGAATCTCATAGAACCTCCAGAGCACTGTCCTCCTCCATGAGTATCCTAGAACCTCCAGAGCACTGTTCTCCTCCATCAGACTCCTAGAACCCAGAGCACTGTTCTCCTCCATCAGACTCCTAGAACCCAGAGCACTGTCCTCCTCTGAGTCTCCTAGAACCTCCAGAACAGTGTCCTCTTCCATGAGTCTCCTAGAACCTCCAGAGCACTGCCCTCCTCCATGAGTCTCCAGGAACCTCTAGAATACTGTCCTAGTACATGAGTCTCCTAGAAC
>NW_012267467.1:295605-298584 GCF_000151885.1 Dipodomys ordii
CTCCTCCATGAGTCTCCTATCGTCTCCAGAGCACTGTCCTCCTCCATGAGTCTCCTAGAACCTCCAGAGCACTGTCCTCCTCCATGAGTCTCCTATCGTCTCCAGAGTGCTGTCCTCCTCCATGAGTCTCCTAGAACCTCGAAAACACTGTCCTCCTCCATGAATCTCTTAGAACCCCCAGAACACTGTCCTCCTCCATGAATCTCCTAGAATCCCCAGAGCACTGTGCTTCTCCATGAATCTCCTAGAACCTCCCAAAGCATTGTCCTCTTCTATGAATCTCCTTTGACCTCCAGAACACTGCCCTCCTCCATGAGTCTCCTAGAATAGCCTCCTCCTGAGCCCTCCTTCCAGGGCCTCCTCCCAGGACCTCCTACCTTCTCATGGGCCCTCCTCCCAAGTCCTTCTCCCTAGGGAGGCTGGTCTGAACCTCCATCCAGCTCTCCTACATCTGGAGCCTCGTCCCCCGACTCACCAGTACAGGTAGTAGAAGAAGGACAGGAGGTAGAAGGCCAGCTTACACCAGGCCTCCTTCTGGCAGTAGCTCAAGGTATCTGCGTTCATGACTACAGGTGGGTCGTAGGCCAGCTCTGCGCTGTCTGCCGGACAGTGGAAGTACCTGCAGGAAAGAGGTCATGGACTCTGAAGCCCGGGGACCCTGATGTCATCCCAGCCAGCACTCCTGATGGAGCATTCACCACAACCATGTCCCACCATGGCCCCTCCACAGTCCTGTCCATCAGGGGCCCCTCAGCAGTCCTGTCCAGCCGTGGCCTCTCCTCATGTCCAGCCGTGGCCTTTCCTCATGTCCAGCCGTGGCCTCTCATGTCCAGCCGTGGCCTCTCATCATGTCCAGCCGTGGCCTCTCGTCATGTCCAGCCGTGGCCTCTCGTCATGTCCAGCCGTGGCCTCTCATGTCCAGCCGTGGCCTCTCATGTCCAGCCGTGGCCTCTCCTCATGTCCAGCCGTGGCCTCTCCTCATGTCCAGCTGTGGCCTCTCCTCATGTCCAGCCGTGGCCTCTCATGTTCAGCCGTGCCCTCTCATGTCCAGCCGTGGCCTCTCCTCATGTCCAGCTGTGGCCTCTCATGTCCAGCTGTGGCCCTCTGCAGTCCTCAAGCCACAGGCCACACCATCACTTGTGGCTCTGCCACTACTCCAAACAGGTGAAACAGAAACTCCTCCAACACCAGATCCACCCACATCAGTTGTCTCTACCCACCCAGCAGACACCCTAACAGAAGGGGAAACGTGTCCCTGGTGTCCCCAGGGAGGACTCAGGAAGAGGCAGCAGAGCTGGGAGGGTGGTCAAGGCACAGAACCACATCACCCTCTCCTCCCACTAAACCTGCACTCTACCTACTACTGCATTTAATTGCTTTGGATTAAGTGTCTTCTGCCCTCAGTGTGGAGGGCCATCATGTTCCCATGAGTGCAGAGTCGTTTTCTGTAACTTATTTGGACAGGACTGCAGAAGGGCCACAGAACAGCAAAAAAACATTGGTTAGAATGTCTGTGAAGCAAGTGCTGTAGGTGGAGGAGAAAGTTCAGCAAGCTGCTCCTCAGCAACCAAAGGGTGCTCTTCAGTCTCCAAGAAGTCTGGAGTCTTCAGGAAGGAGTCTTCAGGGAAGGGAAAGTCTTCAGGAAAGGGAGTCTACAGGGAAGACTTCATATTCTCCTCCCTGCCACTTAGATCCATATGCAGACTGCATTTTACAAAGTCACAAGATGTGACGCATGGTCTTAGTGGGGCACAGAAGGTTTGAAACCAGAACTGTCCCAGAAAATCCAGCCCATCTGGTAGGTGCTTTTTTTAAAAAAACTGAAATACATTTGCATCCCACAAACTTCATCACTTTAAAGTATACAATTACAGTTTTGCCCCCAGCAGGACTGCCTGATTTCAGATCATTTTTTTTCTCCCTGGAAAGGAGCTCTGCACCCACTAGCGGTCAGCCCTCGCCTGCCTCCTTCTGGAAACCACCTTTATTTCCTGTCCGAACATCTCATGTCAATGGAATCCCATAAAGTGACTGTGAAGCTTTTCACCGCCAGATAATAGGCCAGTGTATGGACATACCACACTTTTTCTGCATAAGCATTTCGGCTGGTTTGACTTGGGGGTCTATCGGCAATAGTGCTGTGGTTGCTTCTAGTTCTGACCTATAGGTCTGGGGCTATAAGCAATGGAGCCTGTGTGAAGGGCTCCCTCCCTGACTTGCTGCTTCACGCAGCCTGCGGGAGGGGGGAGGGATGGGGGGGAGGAAGGTACCAGTGGCTGGGCCAGGAAAGGCGCCCCGCCCTGCCCCGGCCCTACACGTACCTCCAGAAGTGGTAGAAAAGCAAGGGGACATTGAGTCCCAGGCTGAGCCACTCCTGAGCACACAGGAACATGACGCAGAAGAGGCTGTGGATGGCGTACTCGGGCAGCACCAGCTGAAGGAGGTAGAGAGGCAGGCTCGAGTTAGGAAGAGGCCTCAGCCTCCACACAGCAGCCTCCAGCCACCTCTGCCACAGGCCCTCTGTGGACCAAGGTCTCCTTGAAGGAGCCCCAGCACCAAGACTGATGATTTCTGGAAGGCCGCCATGCTTCACACCCCATCTGACACGCGCCGGCCCTCAGCTTGTTCCTGGGTCACTGCGCTCATGAAGGGTAGAGGCCCCCAGAGGCCCCCAGCATCCTCAGCCTCTGACTGGAGGCTGCACATTAAGTCAGACCCCAAGTGGGTAGCGCCACCTGCCGGGGTCACGTCACCTGCCGCTGGCCCCCCAGCCTGGGCACCGCCCTCCTTAGTAAATGCACATGTTTGTTTCATGCGCAGGAAAGCCAGGAGGTGTCAGCTTGATTCTGTGGATGAAGAAAACTCAGGAGAGATAAATAACATAAAGGATTAAGAGGAATGGGGCAGAACAGTGTCTGAGAGAAAGGCCAAGAGCAGCCCAGACTGAGGGAGAGAGGGTGGACAGAGCGCAGCCTGGAC
>NW_012267467.1:299567-301173 GCF_000151885.1 Dipodomys ordii
CAGAGAGCCGTGCATGGGGCGGGAGCGGAGACAGAGAGCAGCTTGGCAGCTCATCCAGCCCCACAAGCAAAAACAGCTGACAAGAGCCTAAAACCACTGTGGCCTATGCTGGGTGTTTACATTTCACCAGAAAGAAAGGCTGTACTCTAAAAGGACGGTGAATGTGTGCGCAGAAGGGACAGGCCCGGCCCAGGGAACCCTCCTCGCCCTACCGTCAAGTGTGCGCCCAGCTCTCCCACAGGGCATGTCCGCACGGGACCCGGGACCAGAGCTGACGGGGCCTGCCCCTGTGGACACACAGCCAACCGGTCAGCAAGTGGACGCTGGGAGAGGGCACCGGACACCCACAGCCAGGCGGCCTCCTCTGGGATGCGCGCTGGGGACCAACCCGGTCTCCACCATGCTGACGGGTGCCCAGCATGGCTCTGGGTCACAGAGGTGCTCACCCGCAGCCCAGGCCAGGCCAGTGAGTCCCCCCACAGCCCCAGCTCCCCAGTGAGTCCCCCCACAGCCCCAGCCCCCCAGTGAGTGCTCCCACAGCCCCAGCTCCCCAGTGAGTGCTCCCACAGCCCCAGCTCCCCCCAGTGAGTGCTCCCACAGCCCCAGCTCCCCAGTGAGTGCCCCCACAGCCCCAGCTCCCCAGTGAGTGCTCCCACAGCCCCAGCTCCCCCAGTGAGTGCTCCCAAAGCCCCAGCTCACCTCCGGCCCCATGGGGCCCCAGCACCCTCTATTTTTGTCTCTTGGGAGGGGCAGTGCTCCTCAGAATAAGAGCCATTAGACTCGGTAATACTGGCCCATTTTGTGACCTACAAACACAATCCATAAATGTTTCTGCTTCTTCAGAAATTCAGCAAAGGGCAAGAAGAAGGACTGGGAAGGAGGAGCCTTTGAGGTGTTGAAAACAATTTTTACTTCTCATTACGTCCTGGAAAAGGAACGCCCATCTAAGAGGAAAGTTTGTGCTGAGAAGGACGCGAGCGGGCTGGAGTCAGGAGCCGGTGACAGCCCACCCCGTACCCGGCGGCAAACGCTGCTTTTACCATTTAGAAAACTGTGGCCTTCTGAAGCACACCCTGGGGGACAGAGAGACGCCCCCTCCACCCGGCATTACAGGGCTTGGCCTGGGCTCCAACTCCCAGGGGACCACAGTGCCCATCAGCCCCCGGTGCTGCTAAAAACCCCAGGACCTTCCCGGATCTGGGCTCCCAGAGACCCAGGACAGAGCCACAGAGAGGGCCTGCACTCCAGGCAGAAACCAGAGCTGCAACCACCCCTGCGCACAGGGGCTGCCCATGTGCCCAGTGTGGTGCACCTGCACTGCTCCTCTGTGCACACAGGGGCTGCCCATGTCTCCAGTGTGGTGCACCTGCACTGCTCCTCTGTGCACACAGGGGCTGCCCATGTGCCCAGTGTGGTGCACCTGCACTGCTCCTCTGCACACAGTGGCTGCCCATGTGCCCAGTGTGGTGCACCTGCACTGCTCCTCTGTGCACAGTGGCTGCCCATGTGTCCAGTGTGGTGCACCTGCACTGCTCCTCTGTGCACACAGGGGCTGCCCATGTGTCCAGTGTGGTGCACCTGCACTGCTCCTCTGTGCACAGGGGCT
>NW_012267467.1:302125-305211 GCF_000151885.1 Dipodomys ordii
CCAGTGTGGTGCACCTGCACTCCTCCTCTGCACACAGTGGCTGCCCATGTGCCCAGTGTGGTGCACCTGCACTCCTCCTCTGTGCACACAGGGGCTGCCCATGTGTCCAGTGTGGTGCACCTGCACTGCTCCTCTGGCCTATCCTCCCCCGTGAGAATACTACAGTGGTGCTATGAGGTTGCTGGCCAAATGGTCACCAACCCAGATAGTTCCTTACTTAGAGGGCGGCGTAAACAGGAGACAGACCACACAACGCTACCACCCCACCGGAGAGCTCTGCCCCAGGGAATGCTCAATAACCCCAGTGTGTGTTAGATTTAAGTAGGCGCTGTCCTTGGCCTGGGCGGAATCTTTCCCATATGCCTATATTAATTGCCCTTCTGTGGGTGATGTACTGTTGGTCATGAGGTCATGCTGGAGAAACTCTTCCCACACCCAGGAGGGCTGTCAGCCTCAGGACTGTTAATAGCAGAGGAGGAAGTCCAAGAGCCTCCCCTCCCCTTACCTGGGAACCGGATAACTGGTCACATGATTACCCCCAGAAGACTCAAATCAGAACAGATCCATTAAAGACGCTTAATGACTTGTAAACATTATGGGGTGATAGTGGCGGCTTACGTCATTCCCTCCCCAGTGCAGGTTTCCATGTCCCATCAAGATGATTAATTCAGGGAGGAGGAGGGACAGAATGGGTTTTCCCCCTAACAACTCTGATAAAAAATTAGAAACTTATTTGGGTAAGATAGGGCACAGGATTTTTCAAGGACACCTACCACTTAAGAGCAGACCGTACGAGGTAAAGATCCAGACGGCATTATCCCTGTGTCATATAAGGGTACTGGAAATCCTCATCAGGAAAATGTATCGTGGCAGATAGCTCTTTCCAACTATCTAGGACACAGGGATGTCATTATCCAAAAGGCAAAATCTCATTTCTAAAAAATACTCAATGGACTTTGCCAAGAATTGTTAAAAAGCTATCCTATTTCAAAAGCACCTCTCTTTAACTGATGGAAGTAAAAAAAAAACGAGGCAGCTTATTCTGGTCCAAAAATAAAAATAATGAACTGCTCTTGTCAGTCTGCGCAGCAGAATGAGCTACCCTAGAGCCACAGGGTGAGCCTGCTGCCTTAACCTCCTCATAGACGCGCAATACGCAGCCACCTCTCTTCCTTTAATAGGGACTGGGAACTCCCACTGATTTCTTCTTACTGGGTTGCAGAAGGCGGTTCAGAGAACCTCCCTTTCTGCCATGTGTATTAGAGCTCATTCTCAACTGCCTTTTGTCCCAGGAAAGTGATTTTGTTGATCAGCTGATCTCCCTTCACTCATTCAAGTTACAGACTGGCACGGTTTCACCCACGCCAACACTCTGCTTTTCCTCACACTCAGGCTTAACCCATTACTGCAGCCTGTCCTACCTGTGCTCCGATTACGCCACCCTCATTTTCTCCTGGAACCAACCATAGAAGTTTAAATCCCAGTGACACCTGGCAAATGGATGTCACCCATTATCCATCCTTTGGCCAATTACATTTCATACATTTCACTGTTGACACCTTTTCTGGCTTTATTTGGGCTATGCTTTTATCCAGAGAAACCATCTTCTCTCCTGCTTCGCTGCTATGGATGTCCCTCTACTATCAAAACCGACCATGTCCCTGCTTATTCCAGTACTGATTGCAAGCCTTCCTAAATAAGTGGCAAATCAAGCACATTACAGGAACCCCATATAACCTCAAGGGCCAGCCACTGCGGAACGCAGCCCCCCTATACAGCCTCCGTTTGTTAAACAAAAGGGGGGTAAGTGTAGGTCACTGGACCCCCGAAGCACAGACAGCCATGACAGTACAGACCCTATATTTGGAAATTTTGAATTTTCCATCCAGTACTTCAGTGGCAGATAAACATTGGGAGGCTCTAAAGAAACTCCAATCTTCAGTCAGCCTTTGTGGTAACTGGAAACCTTGGGCTGTCAAAACATGGCCCTGGGGCCCACAGATTCTGCAGACATCTGGATGGCTGCCAGCCCAGAAACTAGAACCCAGGAATGAAGAGACCATCTAACGTATAACCACCCCCCTCCTTCAAGAGGGTGCCAGAGAAGAGCCCAACCCAGACCAGTCCCGCCTCGGCATAGTGTGCTCTAAAGAAAAACTATTCAGGACTCTGTTAAATTGGGAGAGGGATGCCCCTCTTCTTTAGTCATCGGCCTGTCAGAGTCAGAGACATAGCAGGTGTGGTATCCCCCAAACTGTGACTACAACCCGCTGACGACTCTCCCCTCCTATCTTCCACAGTTACACTGAACATCACAGAAACCACAGAGGCAGGAGAGGGCGAGGAAGGAGACCACAGAAAGGGAAAGGACAGGAAAAGACACCTACAGGACAGTGTTTCCTGGACAGAAAGTCTGGGTTCTAGAAATGTATGCGAAGCATATGCAAACTTGAGAGTGGCCATGATCATTTCTGCTTTGGCGTTGACCTTGGACAGGGCACAGCGCTCTGGCCATTGGGACCTTGGCCGAGAGCTCATGCTGTGGTCTGGCCACAGTTCGTGACCAGGCTACGTCAAGATAAGCAAGGAAGTCACATGCAATGAGAAGAAATGATCACCCTGTCAGAGGATGCCGGGCGGAACATTCAGGAAGGAGGGCAGAAGCAAAGCTCTGTGGAGCATTTAGATGTCCTCTGAAGAACAAACAGAGTGTGCACAGGGAGGCCCAGAGCAGTGGGCGTCTGCTAACGCTTCTAGAAAAGTGGAGCACACACTCACGCCCCCCGCTGGGTTCTCTTCTGAGCCGTTCTGGGGTCCCTGGGGTCTCCATGGCACCTGTGCCTGGTGCCGGAGCCTCCCCCCCCACCTCGGCTTCCCACCTGGGACCCCACTCCCCGCACCCCCTGCCCGCCCCAAGGAGACCCCGCTGACCTTTCGCAGCAAGAAGCAAATGCGCTCAATGTTCCTCAGCCGTTCCCTCTGTCCAGATGCACAGGTACACAGGGGAGGAAGGCGACAGGAGGTCAGAGCCTGCGGTGAGCGTGGGGACCCCTAGTGTCCCCCGGCCCCACTCCACACAGCCCCCC
>NW_012267467.1:306404-308997 GCF_000151885.1 Dipodomys ordii
GCGCCCAGGACACCCCGCGCCCAGGACACCCCGCAGGACACCGCGCGCCCAGGACACCGCGCGCCCAGGACACTGCGCCCAGGACACCCCGCGCCCAGGACACCCCGCGCCCAGGACATCGCGCACCCAGGACACCCCACGCCCAGGACACCGCGGGCCCAGGGCACCCTAAGGGCGCCACCCCCTCATCAGCACGGGGCTCACTAGCACTGGTGCCTCCCTTTTCCTTCACTCTAGGACCATGCTGAGCCAGATACCAGCGGCATCCACTAGGACTTTTCTAGAAATCAAGCCCAGCTTCCCCAAGGCCGCTGCCCATGTCACCTCAACCAGAGCCCTGTTTTGTGGAGGACAGAGTAGGGTGATGGGCCCTGGCCGCAGCATCCTGAGGACGCAGATTATACCTATGGGTTCCAAGGACACAGGAAGACCCCAACGCAGAACCCGTAACTCCGTCACACACTCCAGCCAACAGCAGGCGTGTGCCTCAGCCCACAGCCACTCGGTTCCCGCTAAGAGCAGACCCGACCCGAGGCTCCTGTGACCCGGAGAGGACTTCAGCACCAAACAGGGCCAGGCGCAGGGCCGTGGGGACCCCGCGCCCCGCGCCCACCACTCACCGCGTGGGCAGGGTTGCACTGGTCCACCGGACTCTGGAAATCCGTCCTTAGCTCATCAAAGGTAATGATCTGAAACAGAACACACACACACATCAGGGGCTGCTCACCTTGCGGCCGCCGCAGCCCACAGGCGCAGAGGACCGGCCGTGGTCCAGCGCGCTCTGTCCAGGACTCCACTACGCGTCTTCTCACGGCTTTTTGCCATCTGTGCGTCTGTCTGCTTTGGCAAAACACGCTTTGCCCTTATTTTTAAATAGTATATTTTAGTTTTCTTATTAATAAAGTATTCAGACTTTTAAGTATATTTTGGATACAAAGACCTTGGAAGGCATTTAATTTGGAGTATTTCCTCTTGTTTTGTGGCTTGTTCTTTTCCTAGCACTATGATACCAAGAGCAAAATAATTTCACTGTGACACTTCCCAGTTTATTCTATTTCCTTTCACAGATCAGACTTGGAACACTGGACATAAGAATGCCTTTGGATTTAAAACTTCCCAATGCCACCAATATTCTCCCCATGGCCAGACCCTCTTGGCCCTCCCTGAGAAAAGGGAGTGGGTGGCCAAAAAGCGGGTTCGATGTGAGGGAAGGGAAGGAAGAGGAGGAGGAGAGACACCAGGATTTGCCCCAGTGCCACACACCTTTCTCCAACGCAGACGTCATTCCTACCACCACCAGGCTTGTACTGACCTCTCCAGCGAGCAGGGTCCACTGAGGCGCAAGTCTGCCCCAGGCCCAGGGGCCTCCACCCTGTCCGCCTGAGGTCGGTGGGAAGGAGGCCCAAGCCCAGCTGGAGGCAGGTGGCCAGCGTGACTGCAGCGGTGTGTGCGTGCTACGGCACGGTGGCCAGCGTGACTGCAGCGGTGTGTGCGTGTGTGACTGCAGCGGTGTGTGCGTGCGTGACTGGAGCGGTGTGTGCGTGCCACGGCACGGTGGCCAGCGTGACTGCAGCGGTGTGTGCGTGCCACGGCACGGTGGCCAGCGTGACTGCAGCGGTGTGTGCGTGCGTGACTGCAGCGGTGTGTGTGTGCCACGGCACGGTGGCCAGCGTGACTGCAGCGGTGTGTGCGTGCGTGACTGCAGCGGTGTGTGCGTGCCACGGCACTGTGGCCAGCGTGACTGCAGCGGTGTGTGCGTGTGTGACTGCAGCGGTGTGTGTGTGCTATGGCACGGTGGCCAGCGTGACTGGAGCGGTGTGTGCGTGCTACGGCACGGTGGCCAGCGTGACTGCAGCGGTGTGTGCGTGCATGACTGCAGCGGTGTGTGTGTGCGTGACTGCAGCGGTGTGTGTGTGCCACGGCACTGTGGCCAGTGTGACTGCAGCGGTGTGTGCGTGCGTTACTGCAGCGGTGTGTGCGTGTGTGACTGCAGCGGTGTGTGTGTGCCACCCGAGGCTGTGAGCAAGCAGTGAGCAGAGGCACTTCCCGCAAACCCGGGCCTCCTCTGTAGGCCCCCAAGCCCCTCTCAGTCCTGACAGGGAGCTGTCTCCCTGCCTGCCCGCAGCCTAGCCCTGCCACACTGCTTCAGGCACGGCAGGAGTTCCGGTGGCTGCAAGGCTGAAGGCCCTGGGCGGCTTCGCAGGCTACACACAGGGTGTGTGCTCAGCGCCAGTTCTGTAGGAAACTCGGAGCCTTAACGTCTCCCCATTCGCCATGCTGCTGGAGGCAAGTGTCTGTGTCATTCGGCGACCCGGAGGAGAGTCGGCCCCAGCTCCGCTAGCTTCTCTGGGCTCCGGGTATGAGTGCTCATCAGGTCTTTGCTCAGAGCCAAGGGGCTCACAAAGCACCCGATGCCTCTCACCCCAGGAGGTGCCAGGCTGCAGGTCACCAGGCTCTGGGGAGCACTTCCGCCTGCTTAATTCATGTCCGTGGTATCTGACATCCCCCCACCCACCGGCCACATGAAGCTCTGCGAAGTCATGAGGATGGCCAGGCTGCCCAACTGCAGGGCCAAGCTGGGCTCGCCCTCCCC
>NW_012267467.1:309145-313267 GCF_000151885.1 Dipodomys ordii
TCCCCCTCCCTCTCCCTCATGTTCTCCCCTCCCTCTCCCTCCCCTCCCTCTCCCAAAGTGCTCTCCACTCCCTCCCCTTCCCCTCCCTCCCCTCCCTCTCCCTCCGTGTTCTCTGCTCCCTCCCCTCCCTCTCCCTCCATGCTCCCCACTGGACTATGGTCTTGGTGAGGGCAGTGGAGGACATTTGTTCCTGAACCCACAGGAGTGTGGCAATGGGCGTGACACAGCAGACTCCACCAACACTCAGCCTCAACAGGCTCCCAACCCAACCAACAGGAGGAAACGGGTGCTTCATCTCACCTCTGTAACAGAGTCCTCCAGAGAAAGAGCAGCGTGGGGAGCCCGCCCACGATCACACAGACTGAGAGGACGCTGGCTGCAGGCCAAATGTAAAGGCTGCCGCTGGCCCTCAGGAAGGTGGACTGTCTCTATTCAGGGAAGGAGCCCACCCACATTGGGAGGACAGTCCACCAGCTTATGTTAGCCATGTGCAGAAACATCCAGAATAATGACAGGCCACCTGTCCTGGATGCACGGCCACGTCACGCTGATGCCAAAAGCAGACACAACCCCCAAGCTCCCAGTACAGCCCGAGCACCGAGAGCTGGCACGGAAGGCCCCGGGCCTTTCCTCAGGTGAGTATGGTCCTGAATCTTAGCAATGAGCTTCTCTCAGAAGGGAAGCTGGGAAACGTATGGCTCTTGGAGGTAGACGGGTACAAAGCAGAGGAGGCGCAGACTCAGACACAGCACCTCCCCCGCGGCCCGGGAGCTGCCTGGACCACCTCCGCAGAGGAGCCCCCTGGCAGCACGCAGTGAGCGTGGAGCGCTGCCCTCCAAGCCTGCTCCTGGGAGAAATGACTTAAAATACAACGTTTCACCTGCAAGAGCACAGTCGCTTGTGTGGGGGGCTCTGTGCACAGAGCAACAACCGCTGTGTTGCTACTTGAAATGTGCACTGGTGACTGCCTGTGGAGGCTTGGGCTCCGGCCTCCTAAGCCGGACCCTCCTCCCCTCCTGGCCCAGCCAGTCAGGCCCACAGTGTGGAGCAGAGCCCAGGGCAGAGCTGGGCCGGCCACCCAGTCCTGGGGGGAGGACCCCAGGAGAGCGGGACCCCAGGAGAGCGGGGACCCCAGGAGAGCGGGACCCCAGGAGAGCGGGGACCCCAGGAGAGCGGGACCCCAGGAGAGCGGGGACCCCAGGGGAGCGGGACCCCAGGAGAGCGGGACCCCAGGAGAGCGGGGACCCCAGGAGAATGGGACCCCAGGAGAGCGGGGACCCCAGGAGAGCGGGACCCCAGGAGAGCGGGACCCCAGGAGAGCGGGACCCCAGGAGAGCGGGACCCCAGGAGAGCGGGGACCCCAGGAGAGCGGGGACCCCAGGGGAATGGGACCCCAGGGGAATGGGACCCCAGGAGAGCGGGACCCCAGGGGAATGGGACCCCAGGGGAATGGGACCCCAGGAGAGCGGGGACCCCAGGAGAGCGGGACCCCAGGGGAGCGGGACCCCAGGGGAGCGGGGACCCCAGGAGAGCGGGACCCCAGGAGAGCGGGGACCCCAGGAGAGCGGGACCCCAGGGGAATGGGACCCCAGGAGAGCGGGGACCCCAGGAGAGCGGGACCCCAGGGGAGCGGGGACCCCAGGAGAGCGGGACCCCAGGAGAGCGGGGACCCCAGGAGAGCGGGGACCCCAGGAGAGCGGGACCCCAGGAGAGCGGGACCCCAGGAGAGCGGGACCCCAGGGGAGCGGGACCCCAGGAGAATGGGACCCCAGGAGAGCGGGACCCCAGGAGAGCGGGACCCCAGGAGAGCGGGGACCCCAGGAGAGCGGGACCCCAGGAGAGCGGGACCCCAGGGGAGCGGGACCCCAGGGGAGCGGAGACACCTGCCCCCTAGTGGCAGCCGTGTGCATTGCAGCACCGTAGAGGAAAAAGTCTCAAGTAGAAGCCAGGCCTGTGTGGTGTTACAGGCCGGAGAAATTTAAGGAACAGCGGCTGAGGACAAAGCTCAAAGCCCAGACGCTCTTCCCGTCCCTAGAATTCTAGATCTTGTGCCATTTCCACCAGCCAGACAGACACTGAGGCTGGGCGCCCCCGGCCATCCCGCCCTCCCGTGCGTCCACTTCAGAGCCAGACCGAGCACGTGGCTGTGTCTAGCAGACTCTCCCACCCTGCCCACCAGCGGTGTGACCTGACCCGCCTGACCAGGACCCAGAGGGGCTGAAAACAAGGCAGGAGCGCTAGTCTAGGGGACCTACAGCCTTGCTCAGCCTGCACCCGAGTTCACACGCCCCACTCACCCCGCTGTCCTGTCTGGACTGACCGTCCTCCAGCTCACCCCGCTGTCCTGTCTGGACTGACCGTCCCAGCTCACCCCGCTGTCCTGTCTGGACTGACCGTCCTCCAGCTCACCCCGCTGTCCTGTCTGGACTGACCGTCCTCCAGCTCACCCCGCTGTCCTGTCTGGACTGACCATCCCCAGCTCACCCCGCTGTCCTGTCTGGACTGACCATCCCCAGCTCACCCCGCTGTCCTGTCTGGACTGACCGTCCTCCAGCTCATCCTGCTGTCCTGTCTGGACTGACCGTCCCCAGCTCATCCCGCTGTCCTGTCTGGACTGACCACTGACCATCCCCAGCTCACCCCGCTATCCTGTCTGGACTGACCATCCCCAGCTCACCCCGCTGTCCTGTCTGGACTGACCGTCCCCAGCTCACCCCGCTGTCCTGTCTGGACTGACCATCCCCAGCTCACCCCGCTGTCCTGTCTGGACTGACCATCCCCAGCTCACCCTGCTGTCCTGTCTGGACTGACTGTCCTCCAGCTCACCCCGCTGTCCTGTCTGGACTGACCATCCCAGCTCACCCCGCTGTCCTGTCTGGACTGACCATCCCCAGCTCACCCCGCTGTCCTGTTTGGACTGACCATCCCCAGCTCACCCCGCTGTCCTGTCTGGACTGACCGTCCCCAGCTCACCCCGCTGTCCTGTCTGGACTGACCATCCCCAGCTCACCCCGCTGTCCTGTCTGGACTGACCATCCCCAGCTCACCCTGCTGTCCTGTCTGGACTGACTGTCCTCCAGCTCACCCTGCTGTCCTGTCTGGACTGACTGTCCTCCAGCTCACCCTGCTGTCCTGTCTGGACTGACCATCCCCCAGCTTCACTGTTTTACTATTAACTTCCAGTGGCAGAGTGGGAGCCTAAGAGGTTGGGGACACTTTGAATGTGGCCATTCTTCACATTTCATGACAGAGAAGCTAGAACATGAACGAGAACAAAAGGACAGTGGGGGGGACGTAGCCTCTCGGGGCAGCTCACCAGGCTCCAGGCGCCCCGGGCCCGGTCACACTGTGTCTGTGGACCCCATGCTCCGGGGAGCATCCACTCACACACCACCAAGTCCATAGTCACATGGCTGACAGTCCTGAGCTGGGACTGGGCTGGGGGCCAGATTGTAGGCCAAGGTCAAGGCAATGACAAGACTCCTCTCCACCAGCAGAACCCTGGGGAAGGAACAGGGGCAGGGGCTCAGAGGGGGAGGGGCTCTCGAGAGGGAGGGAGGACAGGATCCCTCTGGGAGGAGGAGCGGATCCCTCTGGGAGGAGGAGCGGATCCCTCTGGGAGGAGGACAGGATCCCTCTGGGAGGACAGGATCCCTCTGGGAGGACAGGATCCCTCTGGGAGGAGGACAGGATCCCTCTGGGAGGAGGACAGGATCCCTCTGGGAGGAGGACAGGATCACTCTGGGAGGAGGAGAGGATCCCTCTGGGAGGACAGGATCCCTCTGGGAGGAGGACAGGATCCCTAGGGAAGAGGACAGGATCCCTCTGGGAGGAGGAGCGGGCCCCTCTGGGAGGAGGACAGGATCCCTCTGGGAGGAGGACAGGATCCCTCTGGGAGGAGGAGCGGATCCCTCTGGGAGGAGGACAGGATCCCTCTGGGAGGAGGAGTGGATCCCTCTGGGAGAAAGACAGGATCCCTCTGGGAGGAGGAGTGGATCCCTCTGGGAGGAGGAGTGGATCCCTCTGGGAGGAGGAGTGGATCCCTCTGGGAGGAGGGGCAAATCCCTCTGGGAGGACGAGCGGATCCCTCTGAGAGGAGGACAGGATCCCTCTGGGAGGAGG
>NW_012267467.1:324132-326217 GCF_000151885.1 Dipodomys ordii
ATCCCTCTGAGAGGAGGACAGGATCCCTCTGGGAGGAGGACAGGATCCCTCTGGGAGGAGGACAGGATCCCTCTGGGAGGAGGACAGGATCCCTCAGAGGAGGAGTGGATCCCTCTGGGAGAAAGACAGGATCCCTCTGGGAGGAGGAGTGGATCCCTCTGGGAGGAGGAGTGGATCTCTCTGGGAGGAGGAGTGGATCCCTCTGGGAGGAGGAGCAAATCCCACTGGGAGGACGAGCGGATCCCTCTGAGAGGAGGACAGGATCCCTCTGGGAGAAGGACAGGATCCCTCTGGGAGGAGGACAGGATCCCTCTGGGAGGAGGACAAGATCCGTCTGGGAGGAGAACAGGATCACTCTGGGAGGACAGGATCCCTCTGGGAGGAGGAGCGGATCCCTCTGAGAGGAGGACAGGATCCCTCTGGGAAGAGGACAGGATCCCTCTGAGAGGAGGACAGGATCCCTCTGGGAGGAGGAAAGGATCCCTCTGGGAGGAAGACAGGATCCCTCTGGGAGGACAGGATCCCTCTGGGAGGAGGACAGGATCCCTAGGGAAGTGGACAGGATCCCTCTGAGAGGAGGACAGGATCCCTCTGGGAGGAGGACAGGATCCCTCTGGGAGGAGGACAGGATCCCTCTGGGAGGACAGGATCCCTCTGGGAGGAGGACAGGATCCCTCTGGGAGGAGGACAGGGAGACAGGATCCCTCTGGGAGGAGGACAGGATCCCTCTGGGAGGAGGACAGGATCCCTCTGGGAGGAGGACAGGATCACTCTGGGAGGAGGAGCGGATCCACCTGGGAGGAGGAGCGGATCCTTCTGAGAGGAGGACAGGATCCCTCTGGGAGGCGGACAGGATCCCTCTGGGAGGAGGACAGGATCCCTCTGGGAGGACAGGATCCCTCTGGGAGTAGGAGCGGAATCCTCTGGGAGGAGGACAGGATCCCTCTGGGAGGAGGACAGGATCCCTCTGGGAGGAGGAGAGGATCACTCTGGGAGGAGGAGCGGATCCACCTGGGAGGAGGAGCGGATGCCTCTGAGAGGAGGACAGGATCACTCTGGAAGGAGGACAGTATCCCTCTGGGAGGAGGACAGGATCCCTCTGGGAGGAGGACAGGATCCCTCTGGGAGGAGGAGCGGAACCCTCTGGGAGGAGGACAGGATCCCTCAGGGAGGAGGACAGGATCCCTCTGGGAGGAGGACAGGATCCCTCTGGGAAGAGGACAGGATCCCTCTGGGAGGACAGGATCCCTCTGGGAGGACAGGATCTATAGGGAAGAGGACAGGATCCCTCTGAGAGGAGGACAGGATCCCTCTGGGAGCGGATCCCTTTGGGAGGAGGACAGGATCCCTCTGGGAGGAGGACAGGATCCCTCTGGGAAGACAGGATCCCTCTGGGAGGAGGACAGGATCACAGGATCCCTCTGGGAGGAGGACAGGATCCCTCTGGGAGGAGGACAGGATCCCTCTGGGAGGAGGACAGGATCCCTCTGAGAGGAGGACAGGATCCCTCTGCCCTCTGGGAGGAGGAAAGGATCCCTCTGGGAGGAGGACAGGATCCCTCTGGGAGGAGGACAGGATCCCTCTGGAAGGAGGACAGGATCCCTCTGGGAGGAGGACAGGATCCCTCTGGGAGGAGGACAGGATCCCTCTGGGAGGAGGACAGGATCCCTCTGGGAGGAGGACAGGATCCCTCTGGGAGGAGGACAGGATCCCTGTGGGAGGAGGACAGGATCCTCTGGGAGGAGGAGAGGATCCCTCTGGGAGGAAGAGAGGATCCCTCTGAGAGGAGGACAGGATCCCTCTGGGAGGAGGACAGGATCCCTCTGGGAGGAGGACAGGATCCCTCTGGGAGGGCAGGATCGCTCTGGGAGGACAGGATCCATAGGGAAGAGGACAGGATCCCTCTGAGAGGAGGAAAGGATCCCTCTGGGAGGAGGGCAGGATCCCTCTGGGAGAAGGACAGGATCCCTCTGGGAGGAGGAGCAAATCTCTCTGGGAGGACGAGCGGATCCCTCTGAGAGGAGGACAGGATCCCTCTGGGAGGAGGACAGGATCCCTAGGGAAGAGGACAGGATCCCTCTGAGA
>NW_012267467.1:327102-327434 GCF_000151885.1 Dipodomys ordii
TCCCTCTGGGAGGAGGACAGTATCCCTCTGGGAGGAGGACTGGATCCCTCTGGGAGGAGGAGCGGATCCCTCTGGGAGGAGGACAGGATACCTCTAGGGGGAGGAGCGGATCCCTCTGAGAGGAGGACAGGATCCTTCTGGGAGGACAGGATCCCTCTGGGAGGACAGGATCCCTCTGAGAGGAGGACAGAATCCCTCTGGGAAGAGGACAGGATCCCTCTGGGAGGAGTGGATCCCTCTGAGAAGACAGGATCCCTCTGGGAGGAGGACAGGATCCCTCTGGGACGAGGACAGGATCCCTCTGGGAGGAGGAGCAAATCCCTCTGGGAGGA
>NW_012267467.1:338172-345067 GCF_000151885.1 Dipodomys ordii
GAACCCTCTGGGAGGAGGACAGGATCCCTCTGAGAGGAGGACAGGATCCCTCTGGGAGGAGGACAGGATCCCTCTGGAGGAAGAGCGGATCCCTCTGAGAGGAGGACAGGATCCCTCTGGGAGGACGACAGGATCCCTCTGGGAGGAGGACCGGATCCCTCTGGGAGGACAGGATCCCTCTGGGAGAAGGACAGGATCCCTCTGGGAGGAGGACAGGATCCCTCTGGGAGGAGGAGCGGAACCCTCTGGGAGGAGGACAGGATCCCTCTGGGAGGAGGACAGGATCCCTCTGGGAGGAGGACAGGATCCCTCTGGGAGGAGGACAGGATCCGGATCCCTCTGGGAGGAGGACAGGATCCCTCTGGGAGGAGGACACGATCCCTCTGGGAGGAGGACAGGATCCCTCTGAGAGGAGGACAGGATCCCACTGGGAGGAGGACAGGATCCCTCTGGGAGGAGGAGAGGATCACTCTGGAAGGAGGACCGGATCCCTCTGGGAGTAGGACAGGATCCCTCTGGGAAGAAAGGATCCCTCTGGGAGGAGGACAGGATCCCTCTGGGAGGAGGACACGAACCCTCTGGGAGGAGGACAGGATCCCTCTGATAGGAGGAGAGGATCCCTCTGGAAGGAGGACAGGATCCCTCTGGGAGGAAGAGCGGATCCCTCTGAGAGGAGGACAGGATCCCTCTGGGAGGAGGACAGGATCCCTCTGGGATGAGGATAGGATCCCTCTGGGAGGAGGACAGGATCCGTCTGGGAGGAGGACAGGATCCCTCTGGGAGGTCAGGAACCCTCTGGGAGGAGGACAGGATCCCTCTGGGAGGAGGAGCGGAACCCTCTGGGAGGAGGACAGGATCCCTCTGGGAGGACACGATCCCTCTGGGAGGAGGACAGGATCCCTCTGGGAGGAGGACAGGATCCCTCTGGGAGGAGGAGTGGATCCCTCTGGGAAGACAGGATCCCTCTGGGAGGAGGACAGGATCCCTCTGGGAGGAGGACAGGATCCCTCTGGGAGGAGGACAGGATCCCTAGGGAAGAGGACAGGATCCCTCTGGGAGGAGGACAGGATCCGTCTGGGAGGAGGACAGGATCCCTCTGGGAGGAGGACAAGATCCCTCTGGGAGGAGGACAGGATCCCTCTGGGAGGAGGACAGGAGGACAGGATCCCTCTGGGAGGAGGACAGGATCCCTCTGGGAGGAGGACAGGATCCCTCTGGGAGGAGGACAGGATCCCTCTGGGAGGAGGACAGGATCCCTCTGGGAGGAGGACAGGATCCCTCTGGGAGGAGGACCGGATCCCTCTGGGAGGAGGACAGGATCCCTCTGGGAGGAGGAGCGGAGACAGGATCCCTCTGGGAGGAGGACGAGCGGATCCCTCTGAGAGGAGGACAGGATCCCTCTGGGAGGAGGACAGGATCCCTCTGGGAGGAGGACAGGATCCCTCTGGGAGGAGGACCGGATCCCTCTGAGAGGAGGACAGGATACCTCTGGGAGGAGGAGCGGATCCCTCTGAGAGGAGGACAGGATCCTTCTGGGAGGACAGGATCCCTCTGGGAGGACAGGATCCCTCTGAGAGGAGGACAGGATACCTCTGGGAGGAGGACAGGATCCCTCTTGGAGGACTGGATCCCTCCGAGAGGACAGGATCCCTCTGGGAGGACAGGATCCCTCTGGGAGGAGGACAGGATCCCTCTGGGAGGAGGAGCGGATCCCTCTGGGAGGCGGACAGGAGCGCCTTGAGCGCCGTCAGGCTGGTCTGGGACCTGACAGTAGTGGATGATCCCTCACGAGGCTCCCCCTCCACTTTTGCAGATGTCCACCCCACTTGCTGGATCCCGGCTGCCCAGCAGGTGCCACAAAGGGAGGCTCTGCCTCAGAGACTCACCTCGGCATTGTCACGCACCATCACTCCCACGGCAAGCCTTGGAGCTCTGGGAAATTGCTCAGGCCCATCAGGGAAACAAAAAGCACACAGGCTACGTAAAGTAATTCAGGTCATCTTTACAGAATGTCAGCCCAGCCGAGCATTCCTTCCTCCCCAGCAGCAGCGGGCGGCAGCTCACAGCCCTTCCTGCGGTCACTCAGCCGCTGCAGGGTGGTGACACACACGAAGGGGCCTCAGCTGACCAGCCTCCTGCCAACACTGCGCGGCCTTTGACCTGCTCAGATGCCCCAAGCCACCTGGCAGACTGCCCGCCTTCCCAAAGGCCAAAGGCCACAGGTCAGCAGGCAGGCCTCCCTCACAGGCAGGCTGCCCCTATTTCTCCACTTACACAAGTCTCCTCATTGATAGGGAAGGAAATCTGTTCTGTTCAAAAGCAGGTTTTCTATCTATAAACAGGAGGTTCTATCTGCTTTGTTTCTTTTCCATCTATCTAAAACCACCGAAGTCACAGAAAATGTGACTGTCCAGCAGGTGTCCCCAGCGAAGGCGAGGGGGCGGACAGCTCCATGAAGGGCACTCACTGCCGCAGGTGCCAGAAGCCAGGCCAGGCGCTGCCTGCAGACCCCATCACGGGACCGCAGCCCCTTTCTAACAGCTGGGGGGCCGCTGCAGCCTCAGGCCGGCCGGCCCAAGCCTTTCTGCCCCCCATGGGTCTGGGTTAGGCAAGAAGGAGGACAGCCAGTTGCTTAGGTCCTCAGGGTCTACGGGAGGCAGGGGCGATGGCAGTGGACGGCGGCCGTCAGTCCAGGGCCCCTGATGGCCAGGGTAGCAGCAAGGGGCCATTACAGCTCCTGCAGGGGCATCTGACCGTGGAACCGCGCCAGGGACCGTGGGCCCCTGCGCCACAGGCACCCCCTGGCTTCCTTGGGACTGTCTGCTGGCCTGTGGCTGCCGGGAGCCGCCTCCCGCCTGCACTTCTCCAAGCCCCAGCCTGGCAAAGGCAGACCTCCACACCTCTCACGAGAACCTGATGTGGTAACGCCAAAGCAGACAGTGTCCCAGCTGCTCACAAGTGAGCTAAGGCCCAGCTCCGGGACCCCCTCAGCACCAAGGTCCGCCTGTCCGCACCAACCACAGGCGGATGGGGCTGTTACGCAAACGAAGGGCTGAGTGTGCGCTAGCTGCAGGCCTTGCTGGGCGGCGGGGGAGAGCCTGCCTGGCATGAGCCTAGTCTAGTTGCTCTTTTGGCAGTGTTTTGCTTAGGACAGCTGGGAAGACCCCATGGGCTTAGCAGTTGTCAGTTAGGGAGCTGCGTCTCCTCTGCGCCCAGCATCTCAGCATATTTAAAGGGAAAACATAACCTTTCTGAAGGAGACTTAACATGAAGGCCTGCCAGCGCCAGGCTTTACCAATGCGTCTCAGTGCTGGAACAGTGCTCCACAACGCCCCCACTCTTGGGGGGACGCGGGCCCTGCCATCTGTCTCGCTGACAGCAATAAGTCTGCCACCAGCCTCTCCAGACAAGCTAGTCATGACCTGGCTCAAGACCTGGCGCCTTCAGGGCTGTAGAAAGTCAGAGGGCCATGATGACAAAGAAGCCAGGGCCTGGCTCCCCTGATGACTGCTAGAGACCTTCCAAAGACAAGCCAGGTGCCAGGGAGAAACACTCTGGAAACTCATCAGGGCAGAAGAGGATCTGTGGCCCAGCTCAGGAGGCCGGAGGCAGAGGCCAGGGCCCCTCTTGCCTGATGGAGTGGGGGGGGCCTGCAGGGTGGGGGGGGTCGTCGGGGTGACTAGAGCCAGGTACCCAGATGTAGCACATGCTCCATCTTAAAAAAAAATGGATTAAGCCAGGCGCCGGTGGCTCATGCCTGTCATCCTAGCTACTCAGGAGACTGAGATCTGAGGATCGCGGTTCAAAGCCAGCCCAGGCAGGAAAGTCCGTGAAACTCTGATCTCCAATAAACCACCAGAACACTGGAAGTGGTGCTGTGGCTCAAGCAGTAGAGCACTCGCCTTGAACTGAAGAGCTGAGAGACAGTGCCCAGGCCCAGAGTTCAGGCCCCACAACCGACAAAAAAACAAACAAACAATGGATTAAGAATGCAAGTGTGCGCTAGGTGGGTAAAAACCTGTTCACAAGAAGAGAGTACATCTCCTTAAAAATAGACAAATAGACAGATGATAGACACCAGCTAAATGGCTGGCTGGCTGGATAACAGATACAACACAAAAAATTGACAAGTCAGTAGATAATAGGTAGACAGAGAAATGATCACCAGGGGACAGGTTAAAGATGAGATAGCCACTCACCACTATTATCCTACTCAGGAGGCTGAGACCTGAGAATCACAGCTCAAAGCTGGCCCAGACAGGAAAAACGTCTGAGACTGAACTCCAGTTACCTACCAAAAGGCTGGAAGTAGAGCTGTGGTTCAAGCAGTGTATATACATATATATGGAATAGTGCCCAGGCCCTGCGTTCAAGCTCCAAGAGCACACACACACACACACAGATGAATGGACAGACTAATTCATAGACAGATGATAGCAAGGTGGGTGAGTAGGTAGGTAAATTATAAATTAGATAGACAGATCACAGATAGATGAATAGATAGCTTGATAGATGGTTCCTTGATTGATGGGTGATGGAAGACAGACAGACAGACAAATAGAAGTATTTAAGACCCTCAAGGATATGCAATTATCTGAAATATGGGCGTCTATTTTTTCTTTCGCCCAGTTAGGTCGGGCTGGGGGTGACTATTTGGCAGGCCCAGCGGTGAGGGCTGGGAACACCTCCACACGCTTCATGCTGCTACAGGACACAGGGCGTGGGATGGAGATCCTGTGCCCTGGAGGAAGAACCAGGGAGCTGTGTTTTGCCCTAGGTGGGCTGAATGGTCCCTTGGGGCTCACGTAGCCTAGTTTCCAGAGGAGACAGAAGCGGTGTTCAGAGAAATCCAGGTCCATGATCACATGACTCTGTCTCCTTCCTCAATGATAGGCTAATGAAAAGGCAGCACAGCAGCAGACACTGACTCAGTGCACCCGTGCAATGCCCCAGTGCAGGCTCTCCCACAGGGTCCCACCCCGGCCAGCCAGGCAGCCACAGCAGCTCCCCAGCACAGCGGTGCCTGGGAGACAGACAGACACACACAGGCCTGGCCCTGGGCTTCCCACAGCAATCCAGGAGACCCGCTGATCATTTAACCACTTCCATACCCACAACCCTGAATGCAGTTTGCTAATTCCTTTTGTTAATGAGGCTCATCAAATCACTTGAACATTTTTTTAATTCAAGATACAAATGTCTCTATTATATGGGGGCCATCTGGGCTGCGTCTGCCAACTGGTTATGTTGCTATCAACTCTTTTTTTAGACTTCATGATCCATTACCAATAAGGGGAAAAAAAGAAGAAAAAGAAAATAGTGCCAAGACTTGCTTTCCTCCCTGAATTTTTCCCCTGTAGAAGAAATGGATACGATAGGCAAAATGGACCAAGTGAATACAAAAACAGAAAGCATTCCCAAGACATGCTCTGGGGGTGTCAGCCTGAGGTTCTAGGTGTCATGGTCCTGATATGCTCTAGGGGTGTCAGCCTGAGGTTCTAGGTGCTGTGGAGCTGACATGCTCTGGGTGTGTCAGCCTGAGGTTCTAGGTGTTGTGAAGCTGACCTGCTCTGGGGATGTCAGCCTGAGGTTCTAGGTGCTGTGGAGCTGACATGCTCTGGGGATGTCAGCCTGAGGTTCTAGGTGCTGTAGCACTGACATGTTCTAGGGGTGTCAGCCTGAGGTTCTAGGTACTGTGGAGTTGACCTGCTCTGGGGGTGTCAGCCTGAGGTTCTAGATGGCACAGAGCTGACATGCTCAGGGGGTGTCAGCCTGAGGTTCTAGGTGCTATAGCACTGACATGTTCTGGGGGTGTCAGCCTGAGGTTCTAGGTGTCATGGGCCTGACATGCTCTAGGGGTGTCAGCCTGAGGTACTAGGTGCTCTGGAGCTCACCTGCTCTGGGTGTGTCAGCCTGAGGTTCTAGGTGCTGTGGAGCTGACATGCTAAGGGGGGTGTCAGCCTGAGGTTCTAGGTGGCACGGAGCTGACATGCTCTGTGGGTGTCAGCCTGAGGTTCTAGGTGCTGTGGAGCTGACATGCTCAGGGGATGTCAGCCTGAGGTTCTAGGTGCTGTGGAGCTGACCTGCTTGGGGGTGTCAGCCTGAGGTTCTAGGTGCTGTGGAGCTGACATGTTCTGGGGGTGTCAGCCTGAGGTTCTAGGTACTGTAGCACTGACATGTTCTGGGGGTGTCATCCTGAGGTTCTAGGTACTGTAGCACTGACCTGCTCTGGGGGTGTCAGCCTGAGGTTCTAGGTGCTGTGGAGCTGACCTGCTCTGGGGATTTTGTTCTATGGCTCTCGGTGCCATGGAGCTGACCTGACCTGGAGATATCAGTCTGCAATTGTAGGTTCAGTAGAATGAAAGGTGGTCAAAGCTTATGTTCCAGGGAAGGGACCACCAACTGTGCGCCTCAGTCTGATCTGAAGCACAGGCAATGGAGAAGGAATGGAGATCACACGCAATGCAGAAGGAAGGAAAGAGAAGGAAAAAGGAGCAGGGCGAGAGGGGAAGGAGAGATAGAAAAGAAAGCCAAGGTCTAGCATCCCCAGTCCCAAGCCTTAGCAACAACCACCCAGCTCCAGACTGGCCAGCACCCTGCAGGTCAGTGATGGGCGCTGAGCACCAGGTTTACCACACTGAACACAGCCACAAGAGGGACCCTGTGAGGGGAAGGCCGGCGTGGCTGCTCTCTATGGAGCTGGCTCCTCCTTGGCTCAGAGAAAGGAGTCCAGAGGGAGACCCAGTGGACCACTTGGTCAGACCTAGGTCCTGAGCACACACTGCGGTCACACACCTGCAGGGACCGCCCCCATGGGGACACACCCCCATGGGAACACACCCCATAATCACACACACCCCCGTGATCACACACACCCCCGTGATCACACACACCC
>NW_012267467.1:346790-351666 GCF_000151885.1 Dipodomys ordii
CGTGATCACACACACCCGCCCCCCCATCACACACACCCGCAGACACCGCAGACACACTGCCATTCGCCCCAGGTCCTTCCAGGCACCTAGTCTCCACAGACTGCACAGAATCAGAAGCAGAGCCTAGAAAGCAGCTCCAAGCACGGCACTGCTCCAGTCAGGTGCAGGCTACGCCAGCAGAGGCGGGAGACTTAGACGCAAGCCTCTGGTTGGAGAGAGCAAACACTGGCTGAACGAACGGTCTGTAACCTCTCCTGCAGGGTCCTTCAGTCTACCCTCCATCAGCTGCAAGTGGCCTACAGCCTTCCACCCCTGCCTCACCCCGAACCCGTGAACTGAAAGGGAAGCCCACAGTATGCAGAAAAAGGCAGCGCCAGGCGGATACGTTTGAATGTGTGTGTGTGTGTGTGTGTGTAAGAGATAGACACACACACATACACTAATAATTACCTCTTTACAAACCTACTTGTTTCCTTTAAAGCCACTTTTGTGACTCAAAGTAGCAGAAAGACACTAGAAAATGAAGTCAGAGTGCAAGTTGTCTCCAGGGAGCTGACAGCCAGCTGTTTCCAGGTCCTGTCCTCAGTAGTCCTCAGCAGGGAGGCAAAAGCCACAGCCCCAGTTCCCAGAGCCCAGAGGGGCTGCGGTCCCTGGACCTCAGTCCTGACAGCCCTCAGGGCATGCTGGAGCTCTGCCCTGCTCTGAGCAGAGATGCAAACAACACTTCCATCAACAATACAACTTTCTGGCAAGCTACACTGTGTTCTTAATAGCAGGTACATGTCTCTGTTTTCACATGACCCAAACACTCTCAGCCCTAACACACAGAAAACCGCTGATGGCTTCTGGTGAACTCTCCTGGGTCACAGGGCAAAGTCGGCCTGGCCCAGAAGCTGTCTTTGGCAAAATCTCTTTTTAAGGACCATTTGTAACTTCTGACAACTGGGGCGTAATGCCAAGACTTAGAGAAAGACTATCTGTTACAGTGACTACAATGAAGTTCAGGTCATGAAGTCTACGCAGACCAGGTACATAAGCAAATTCACAAACCTGAGCAGCTAGAGACGCCCTGGAGGGAAGGTCACAAGGTGATGTCACAGTTTGAGTATGATGTGCCCCCAGGGAGTCCCTGCTGTGTGGTCCTGAGCGGAGGTGCTGCGTGGGAGCTCCTGCTGGATCAGCAGCCCTGGTCCCAGGCCCCGCTCTACCTCACCACCTCTGAAACCATGAACGAAATAAAGCCTTCCTCCTGGAAACTATTTTTCTTAAGTATCTGGCCAAAGTAATACAGGTCTGGCTTGGGGGAGACCAAACATTCTGTAAGACTAAAGGAGTCACCAAAAAAATTAATCATACAATTGCTACTTCACCCTGAAATCCCGCTCAAAGTCAGCATGGAACCCAGAGAAGCACTGGGACCTGAACGGGAGTTTGCACGCACGCTGACAGTGGCGTACCTGCTCAGAAGAACAGAACAAAAACTGTCAGAGTCCCATCGTGGCTGTCTGTGGTTGCAGAGCTGGGGTCAGCTTATCTGCTCTGTCTAAGAAGCCAGAAGAAGGGCAGAAGAAAAGAGAGCTCCAATGGCTGAAGGCCAGCACCTCCCCAAGGAGACACGGGTGTGAGCCCCTGGGAGACTCGGGTGTGAGCCCCTGGGAGACTCGGGTGTGAGCCCCTGGGAGACTCGGGTGTGAGCCCCTGGGAGACTCTGGTGTGAGCCCCTGGGAGACTCAGGTGTGAGCCCGTGGAGGGTCATGAGTGTGAGCTCCTATGAATAATCTATGAGCCACAAATGTGCCACCAATGAGCCAGCCACCTGGCCCAGAGAACTATCGCTTAACAATCAGTTCTCAAGGTGAGCGCTCTACCACTTGAGCCACAGTGCCACTTCCAGTTTTGCTCATGGCGAGCACTCAACCCCTAGAGCCACAATGCCACTTCTGGTTTTCTAGTGTTTTTTTCTGGAGATAAGAGTCTCACAGATGTGCCTGCCTGGGCTGGCTTTGAACCACGATCCACAGATCTCAGCCTCCTGAGTAGCCAGGATGACAGGCCTGAGCCACCAGCACCCCTGAAGGCACAAACTCCACCAGCAAATGCCACTGTGAATCTAAAGAAACTTCAGAGTGCAACTGCACATCAAATCTTTCTAGGGAGTAGAATCAGTTTTATTCAAAAATGTCCAAACTCTTGACTCTAGATATAAAAACTTTAATACTAAAAGCCTGAAAATAAAAGGTAATGAACCTCTGATCTTTTCTAAGAATGGTGTCATCTGTGTTTATACAGTTCAGAAACGGGTTCCACCAGGCTAGAGCAAGATTCTTGTGAGAAAACACGGTAAGAACATGTCACTGCACATTCTTCACAACATTTGGGTTTCTTTCCTCCTAAATATACACATGGAATTCCCCATGCTGCTGGTCACATGTATGTGTACACCGTTATATGTTACAGACCGTGATAGACAATTTGCTCCAGGAAAGTTAGAATGAACTTGTGACTTTAAATGAGCATCATTATTCCACAATACTGTGAAATTTGGGAAATTATGTAATCACTTAATCACAATTAAAAAAAAAAAGAACCTTGGGGAAGGTAGGGAGGGAAGGGATGGTAGGGGGAAAACAATGGAGGGGGTAACAATGCTCAATAGGAAGTGTACTCATTACCTTGCTCATGTAACTGTAACCCTCTGTATAGTATCTTTTTTTTTTTTTTTTTTGGTCCAGTCGTGGGGCTTGAACTCTGGGCCTGGGCGCTGTCCCTCAGCTCTTCAGCTCAAGGCTAGCGCTCTACCACTTGAGCCACAGCGCCACTTCCGGCTTTTTTCTTTTTGCTTATGTGGGGCTGAGGAATCGAACCCAGGGCCTTGAGCATGCAAGGCAAGCACTCTGCCACTGAGCCACCTTCCCAGCCCCTCTGTATAGTATCTTTACAATAAAAAATTAAAAAAAAAACACAAAAGATGCCCAAGCCTTTCTGGATATTAAGATCAGTAGTGATGGTTCATTACTTATCACTGTATTTGCAAAGATTTGGCAATGGACTTGTTTTATTTTACAAGCAAAAGCCTAATTCTAAAGAAAATAAAATGTGACTCCCTACCAGGCACCAGTGGAGCACATCTATAATCCTTCCTACCCTAGAGACTGAGCTCTAAGGATCAAAGTTCAAAGTTGGCCCTGGCAGGAAAGTCTGTGAGACCCTTATTTTCACTAAACTACCAAAAAAAAAAACAGAAATGGAGCCGTGGCTCAAGTGGTAGAGCAGTAGCCTTGAGTAAAAGAAGCTCAGGGACAGGGTCCAGGGCCTGAATTCACACCCAGGACTGGCTCAACAACAAAAGGATTTCCTCTCTTTAAAAATAACATCATAAGCCAGTGCCAGTGGCTCCGTACTTACAATCCTAGCTACCCAGCAGAGAAGAAGATCATGTTCAAAGCCTGCAGGAACGTCTGGAGACTCTTACCCCCAAAACCACCTGAAAACTGGAAGCGATATTGTAGTTCAAAGTGGTACGGCACCAGCCTTGAGCAAAAGAGCTCGGGAACAGCGCCTGGACCCGAATTCAAGCCCCATGACTGACGGAAAAGAAAAAAGAAAAAAAAAAGAACATAATATAGTGCTTGAAATCTTGTTATAATTCCAAACCAAAATCCAACTCTAAATATCTTGTTTACAAAGAATTCTTGGGTAGAGACGACTATGTCTTGTAAATGATCCTCAGGGAGGGGCAGGAAGAGTCCAGACTCTGCTCAGATCCCAGCGCGGCGCACACAGCTGTGCAACCTCAGACGCTTTTCATAACTTCTCAGAACCAGCTTCATCTGAAACACATGAGCTCTGAGAACCTGATGTGGAAAGAAACCTCTGTTCCATGTAACTCCTAAATGGGACAAATGTTCAGAGAGATGGGGCTGGACTGAAACAGTGTCCTCTGAAAACAAATGTGTTGCAGCTGGCCCTCTCCACGCTCGCTCTCAGAAGCGGGACAGCCCTCCGGTACAGGCCCCGAGGGCCCTGCGGCACGCACTGCGTGAACAGCCCCTTCCCTGACTTCCTACTCAGAATGGACAAGCCCCATAGCCCATCTATGCAACAGTGCAGCGGGGCACAGGGCATCAACATCTGCTAACAGTCCATGTCAGATTTCTTAAGTGTGCAAAAAACACAAGGATCTGGGAAGCACACAATCTAACACAGAGCCATCTCTCCTGAATTCTGGCTGAAATAGTACCGCCGTGCAACCAACACACACACACACACACAACACATGTTCTGAAATCAGGACAGTTTCCCCGTTCGGTGTTCTGGAACCAAATATTGGTGGTAGGGTTTAGAACTGTTACTATAATTAAAGTCAAGGAGCTCAGACTTCTCATGACTAGAAACAGGAATCTGGCCTACTCCGCCAGGAATGGAGCAGGGCTGGTTGTGGGCTTTCACCCTTTGGGATGAGCAGAGCCTGCGTGGGCCCACCAGAACCTGAGACTGCCAATCAAACACCTCTGAGTCACCAGCAGCAAAAATCAGCCCCTGAATTAACTTGTTCTTCATTATTCATCATCTCACTGAGGCAGAGAAAATGGTTCTCCCTGGTGACCAGCCTGCTCTGAGTCAGGCCCAGTGCGGAGACCCTCACGTCCACCACTCAGCCCTCTGAAGTCGGCCACCGTTGGGTCACTGCAGAAATCAAAGAAGCTGTGGTGAAGTGAGAGACTGCGGCCGGCCTGGCCAGGACTTAACAGCTCCTCCAGACTTAACTCCACTGCCATTAGATTTGGTAGAGAAGGGAGGGCAAACCCACACCACTCCCAACCAACAGCCCGCGGCGCTGCCCGCCAGCCCCAGCCTTCTCCCACTGGAAGATTCA
>NW_012267467.1:359860-368550 GCF_000151885.1 Dipodomys ordii
TGTCAGTGTGTGCAGGGGTCCTGGTGTAGGTGTGTCTGGTGTGTAGGTGTTGGTGTGTCTGGGGGTCCTGGTATAGGTGTTTCCAGGGGTCCAGCTGTAGGTGTGTCTGGGGTACAGGTGTTGGTGTGTCTCGGGGTCCTGGTGTAGGTGTGTATGGGGGTCCAGCTGTCAGTGTGTGCAGGGGTCCTGGTGTAGGTGTGTCTGGGGTGCAGGTATAGGTGTGTCTGAGGTCCAGCTGTCAGTGTGTGCAAGGGTCCTGGTGTAGGTGTGTGCAGGGGTCCTGGTGTAGGTGTGTCTGGTGTGTAGGTGTTGGTGTGTCCAGGGGTCCAGTTGTAGGTGTGGCAGGGGTGTAGGTGTGTCTGGGGTGTATGTGTGTCTGGGGTCCAGCTGTCAGTGTGTGCAGGGGTCCTGGTGTAGGTGTGTCTGAGGTCCAGCTGTCAGTGTGTGCAGGGGTCCTGATGTAGGTGTGTCTGGGGTGCAGGTGTAGGTGTGTCTGAGGTCCAGCTGTCAGTGTGTGCAAGGGTCCTAGTGTAGGTTTGTGCAGGGGTCCTGGTGTAGGTGTGTCTGGGGTCTAGGTGTAGGTGTGTCTGGGGTCTAGGTGTAGGTGTGTCTGGGGTGCAGGTGTAGATGTGTCTGGGGTCCAGCTGTCAGTGTGTGCAGGGGTCCTGGTGTAGGTGTGTCTGGGGTCTAGGTGTGTCTGGGGTCCAGCTGTCAGTGTGTGCAGGGGTCTAGGTGTAGGTGTGTCTGGGGCTCAATCATTCCAGGAGAGAGGAAGCATCGTGAGCAGCAGCCCATGGCTGGTAAGTTTCTCCCCTTGCGGGTGAGGATGGCACTATCAGAGGCAGGCGGGGGCCGGGGGGGGGCAGTGGTCTCTCTGTCAGGGGTCCTGCAGGGACCAGCTCCGAGGGCCAGGAACTCGGCCATTTCAGCAGCTCAAGCCCTTAGCCACAGTGTCAGGTCTACAACCCAGACAAGGACAAAGACTTAAGACTGAAATTTTAAAAGGTGAGTTTTTGCCTCAAAAAAAAAAAAGGAGGCTCAGTGGTAGAGCGCTTGCCTTGCATGCATGAGGCCCTGGGTTCGATTCCTCAGCACCACATAAGCAAAAAGAAAAAAAGCCGGAAGTGGTGCTGTGGCTCAAGTGGTAGAGCACTAGCCTTGAGCTGAAGAGCTGAGGGACAGCGCCCAGGCCCAGAGTTCAGGCCCCACGAATCCAAAAAAAAAAAAAAACCATAAAAGGGACACTGGGATTTGTAAGCAATAAATGTGTAATTGTCCATAAAATTAACGTGTTAATCGTATTTAGTAAGTACTATTCAAAGCATGTTATTACATTTAGAAACACTTCTGTGTGGCTTCTTCACAGGAATCCAAGCGTGAGCTTGAATTCAATGAGTTGTCTGTAGCTGTATCACGCGGAGTTGTTCTTGAAAGCCTTCCAAAATATTTACAGCACAAAAAGTTACATTTAGTGTAGTATTTTAACGTTTACATAACTCTTCCAAAAGGAAGGATCCTGGGACCCTTAAACAACCTATTCACACACCCCCAGCAAGCAATGGGTGCTTTGGCTCTGGCCGCTGGCCGGCCCGTGTCAGCGAGGCCGGGGGTGGCGTGTGGGAGCTCTTGCCTAGAGTGCCAAGGCCCTGGGGTCAATCCACAACCAAAAAATACAAAGGGGCTGGTTTTCATTCAATCTTCACTGTATTTAACTAAATCTTAATGGCCACCCTTCTTTCCGTGAGGAGAGGGTACAAATCGGTCTACTCACATTCAAATGCCTCTCCACACAGAGAGGTCGCCTCTACCTCTCTGAGCTGACCTTTCTCATCTGTAAAATACCGAGACTAACAGAACCCATAGGAAAGTTTGGGAGAGCTTATCCATGCGCAGCCCGCGTTGCTCACCGTGTAAGAACGGACGGGAGGCGCTGCCTCTGATAGGGAGCAGACTTCATGCAGGTATCTGGAACAGAACAACCGCCACGTACTGATTGTTCACAGAGATTGGATAAGCCAAGAGAGCTCAACAGCCTCACTGTTCAGTCATGATTACATCTGCCCAAGGTCGCGTATGGAGGCAAAGACCCTTCCCTCCCACAGCCTTGCTGTTGAATCATGACTATGTCATCTGCAGAGAGGCAAAGGTGCGTTTTCACCAGGTTTCTCCTAGTCAAGGCCAGGAGTTAGGCAGTGCAGAGACACAGGGCATAAGCCCCACATGACAGGCCTAGAGACCATAAACTTCAGTGAAATGAACCAGACACTGAAATACAAACATTGCATGCTTTTACTCGTTTGTTGGATGCAAAACAGCAGAACTCAGAGAACAGAGAAGAGTTACCACCAGGCTGGGGAGGTGAGCGGGCCGGGGATGAAGAGAGACTGAGTCGCGAGTGGGGGCCGAGCCCCTGTCACCAGGAGGGACATGTCCCCTACACTGCGCACAGAACAGCGGCCACAGAGCTGGTGCTGTAGTTAATAATCCAGACAACTAGAGCAGGGCTGTGAATGATCTCACCACAAAGAAATGACTAATGTTTGGAGTCCTGAGCAATGTAAATACCTGAGTGATCAGTGCATAATGTATAAGTGCACCAAAACAACACAGTGTACCCCACAAAGACACAAGCCTATTACCTGTCAAAACAGTTGCTGCAAACACTAAGAGAGCATGGGCGTCTGCACCCTGCCTGCTGCACAACTTTGTCAAAGACCCACCAAAATGACCAAACCGTTTGTTCCACTGGGTCACGTGTCAAGAGGAGCACCCGCACTGACGGCTCTGCAGGTTTGGCCGGGCCAAACGCGTGCTGGTTTTCCTGGTTCCAAACATGCAGAGTAAAGAGTTGCAGAAGGCAAGATCCACAGTGTATGTGTGTGGGGGGAGCTTTCGTTAATATTCTTTATTTTAACAGGTATTTGAAAAAACACTAATTTTCCATTTATAGATGTAGTTTATAATTATGTAAGTTTTTACAAGAGTAGCTGTTAAAATATTAAGCAAGTATAATGTAGCTCTGGTGTAACTTTTGTGTCAACACCTGGGAAGATGGTGTATAAATGACTTTGAATTAGGAGATCCTGCACTGACTGATCTTTGAAGTCCAGCTCTAAAACTTCAGAGATAGTCTTAACTCATGCACAAATACACTAACAGGTTATGTTGGCCGGGCCCAGCCTCCTTCCAGGAGGCGTTTCCTGCTCCTGACAGACAGTGAGCAGGCAGCTCTGAGACAGCCCTGTGGCCACCAAGGACAGGGTGAGGGTTTAATAGTGCTCTCGCTGTGCACTGTGGACATCTACTCTGTCCAAAGCACCAGGGGCCGGGAGGAAGGCCCGGCCAAGGGCAAGCAAGCCACAGGCCGAGCTGTGGGTGTCTGGTGCCCCCTGCTGTCCCAGGGCTGCAGGAGCTGCCCTCAGGCCTGTGGCCTGTAGGGAGCACACAAGCACAGAAGCATGCCTGCGCCCCCAGGTCCCTTCCACACCCAGTGCCAGTCCCCGAGCCAGGCCCGCGGGGCATGGCTGGGGACCACAGAGCCGCCCTGACACTGCCTGGACAAACCCACGTGCGTCTGGCCTGAGGCTGGGGAGTGGCAGGAAACAGTGGGCTCCCAGGCGGTGATGATGTGTGGAGACCGCGGGGGCAGATGCCCACCCACCATGCCGAGAAGCAGGTGCCACATCTGTGGCTGGTGCGTGAGCCTGGTCACGTGACCACTGTCGCAAGGGCGAGACACGGCCTCGTGCTGAAGAAAGGGAAGTACAAATGCTTTATCTCTTTTCATTTAAAACCAAAGTTTAATGCCTGCATATTGTTGGTCTGTTCTTAGATAAACCCTTTGAGGGCTGGCAGTGTGGGCCGGTGCCAGGGCTGCCAGCAGGCACGGGGCCCTGGGTGGGTCCCCAGCAGTGAAAAGTAAACTATGCCACTAATTGTTAATTGGGAAACATGCCTGTGTTCCATTGGGTTGACAGACACATAAGCGGTGCATTGTTCTCTGCATAGCTCCATGTTTAAAAGTTTTCCACCCCTTGTTGCTCATAGCACAAAACCACCCATGTGGCAGGTTACAAGGAGGAGGCTTGTCTGAGCTCAAGGAGGTCCCCTCCGCCAGTGACCCACCATCATCAACCCACCAATACCTGTGTCCAGAAAGTCCCTCCTAGCCCTGGCTAGGACTGCGACAGAGACCATACTTCAACCTGAGTCCAGACAGAGGCCTGGGACGAGGAGAGGAGAGGCCCGCCAGAGCCGCGTCCGAGTCAGCCACACCTTTCAGGCAGCACAGCCAGAGGGGACCAGACCACGCAGCTCGGGGAGAGAATGGCCCAGGGCCAGGCCGGCCAAGGCCAGGTCCCCGGAGGCCCTCCAGGGACAGTGCGTAGCGTTTCTACCAAACCCCTGCCGAGCCTGGCTGAAGCACCCTGAGGAAGCTGAGACCCAGGGTTGGGAAGGACCTGGGATCGGGGCGGGGGAGGGGTGAGAGCCTAGGGTCAGGGAGGAAGGACCCAGGGTCAGGGAAAGACACTCACTTCTGTGAGGTCAGTGTTTGTCTGTGAGGTCAGTATCTGTATGTGAGGTCAGTGTCTGTCTGGTCCGTGTATATCTGTGAGGTCAGTGTCTGTCTGTGAGGTCAGTGTCTGTCTGTGAGGTCAGTGTCTGTTTGTGAGGTCAGTGTCTGTCCTGTCTGTGAGGTCAGTGTCTGTCTGTGAGGTCAGTGTCTGTCTGTGAGGTCAGTGTCTGTCCTGTCTGTGAGGTCAGTGTCTGTCTGTGAGGTCAGTGTCTGTTTGTGAGGTCAGTGTCTGTCCTGTCTGTGAGGTCAGTGTCTGTCCTGTCTGTGAGGTCAGTGTCTGTCTGTGAGGTTAGTGTCTGTCTATGAGGTCAGTGTCTGTCTGTGAGGTCAGTGTCTGTCTGTGAGGTCAGTGTCTGTCCTGTCTGTGAGGTCAGTGTCTGTCTGTGAGGTCAGTGTCTGTCCTGTCTGTGAGGTCAGTGTCTGTCTGTGAGGTCAGTGTCTGTCTGTGAGGTCAGTGTCTGTCTGTGAGGTCAGTGTCTGTCCTGTCTGTGGGGTCAGTGTCTGTCTGTGAGGTCAGTGGGCTCAGTGTCTGTCCTGTCTGTGAGGTCAGTGTCTGTCCTGTCTGTGAGGTCAGTGTCTGTCTGTCCTGTCTGTGGAGTCAGTGTCTGCCCTGTTCTCTTCCTCCTCTCCCCTTACCTATTCCCCTGTGTGCTCTGGGCCTTTTCCGTGTCCTGTCCCACCTCTGTCTCCATGGCCGCATCAGTGGTCCCTGCCCCTTCCCCACACCGCTTCCTTTTCTATGTGGAAGGGGATGCCAGCAGGCAAGGAGTGGGTACACAGGAGCAAGGCCTTCATGAGGGCTCCCCTTCTGCCAGAAGGACCTGGACTCAGGCAGAAAGAGGATCAAGCCCGGCTCCAAACATGGACCCCTGCAGCTCAGCTGCCCAGCTGGCCTTCAGGAAGCCTGGGGCTCCTGCCTGAAGGCTGCCCTCTTGTGCTCCAACCAAGCTGACCAATCTAAGGACCTCCATCTCTGAGCATCATTCTCAGTAGAACTTCTGGATTCTGCCCACAGTCCCCCCTCCCCCCCCACTCCAGACCATCCTGAACAAGGCCCAGGCTCTGCTCACAGACCCTGCCTGTCCTCAGTGAGCCCTGCCTCCCCAGCCTCTGCCATCTGCCCTGCCCCCTCTGACCTCCAGAGAGAATCGCCTCCAGCCAGGACTCCATTGACAGGGAAGTTGCGAATTTCTGCATAAGATTTTATATGCATTGAAAAAGTGAGTGGAGGGGGGAGTGGGAGGGGAGGGAAGAAGGGAGGGAGGAAAGAGGAGAGAGGAGAGGGGGCGAAATGGAAAACCCTAGGTTCTTGGCCTTTCTTTTTTTAACTGTGTGACCTGAGGACGTCACTTAAATTACACTAAACCCCAGAGCCCTTGGCCATAAAACAGACATGCTCAGGATAGTTCCCCGCATCATGCTTTGCCAAGATTAAAGGAGACGAAATACTACAGTGGGAGAACAGGTTCTTTTTAACTCTGGCAGAACTGGGATGAAACACAGGGCATCATACACACGAGACAAGCCCTCTGCTGTGAGAGGAGCTGCTCACACGCTGGCCACAGGGTGGGCAAGGAACACAGGACATGGTCCCAATCAGCCTGAAGAGGGGCAAGCAACATGCACAGCTGTCTCTCTTCACTGACATCGAAGTCCAATACTACAGCTCAGAAATGTGGAGCTGGATATGGATATTGGAAGACTTGAGCTATCAAATCAAGCTTTGTCTGAGGCCTACCTGGATACTACATTTTCTGCGTTTGAACCTAGGGTTGCTCATTAGCTAGGCAGTTTCTCTACCATCTCAAGCTTGCCCTTCGCCTTGTTTGTTTAGTGTGTAAAGTGGGAGTCAGGTGTGTGCCTGGGCTGCCCCCCAACACAGCTGGGACCGCAGGCGCACAGTACCACACCTGCTTCGAATGGGTTGAGATGGTCCCTCCCTGGCTTCTCCGTGCTCTCCCCATCCCCCGCCCCCAGACTGGCCTCAAGCCACATCTACCCAGTCTCTTCACCTCCTGAGTAGCAAGGATAACAGGAACGAGCCAACAGGAGTGACCAAACCCCTGTGTTATGTAAGTCAGCTTGAGTTCTGTTTCAATGTTTGGATGGCCAAGAAGTGACTCAAATCCAGTACATTTCAGCACTCCACACTCAGCTGCTAAGAGGAAGATCTGTAAGTGATGTTGACACTAGAAATGGACTTTCTAGTGGAAGGCTGTCTTCCATGAAAGGTTGTCTTTGCCCCTGATAAGATGTCAGGCTTTCGAAACAGTGAGGAAACCACTCTTCCACACCGAGAGGGAGCGTGCCTGGGCCTGTTCTAGGAAATTAGCTCTCATGGCAGAGTGAACAACACACAGGCAGGGAGGGGGATTAGAAGCAGAAAAATACTTTTGTGAGTGATGAGCCTGGGAGTTGGCGCTTTATCGACCGTCCCCAGAGGTCGGCAGGCTGACTGGCAAGCTTGTGTCGGCGCCAGGCCTGCGCCCCGCTGTAGGAGCTGGGTGACAGCAGAGCCAGGTCAGAGCCCATACCCACAGCCACTCAGGGCCCAGCAGTTGCCTTAGACATTTCAAACAACAGCAAACTTTTAAATTAATTCTTTGTCGGTTGTGGGGCTTGAACTCACAGCCTGCAAGCTGTGCCTGAGCTCTTTTGCTCAAGACTTGAGCTCCACTTCTGGGTTTTGAATGGCTAACTGGAGATAAGTCTCATGGACTTTCCTGGCAGGCTGACTTAGAACTGGAGTCCTCAGATCTCAGCCTACTAAAGGTGCTAGGGTTACAGGTGTGGGCTACCAGTGCTCGGCTCGTTTCAATTTTTAAACAAAGGCAAGTTTAAGTTGGCTAATAGCTCTATAAAGAGTAAGCAGGAGAACACCCCCACATCCACAGATAGATGACGCTACTATCCAAAACTCTGTGGGTCACTCGGGGGGGGGGGGGCAAGCCGTTGGCCCCACGGTGCCAGACAGTGTCTTCATCCTTTATCTACTAGGAAATGGAAGTCTCCCCAGAGCAACAGGAGCACCACCCGTGCCCCTGCCTCTGCTGAGCAGGGACCCACACTGCCCCACTGATAAGCCAGAGTATCTCCTGTACTGCCAGGAGAGATAGCTGCCCGCCCAGCCCAGCTCACTACCCTGCCCCCAGCAGCCTCCCACACCCACTTCTTCCCTTTCCTAGCCCAGGTCCTGCTCATGAATCCCAGCGTCCTGTCCTGAGACAGGAGAGCCAGCCCCTCCCAGCCCTCTGTTTGCAAGATGGACGCTCTCTCTCAGCAGTCTGCTCTTGTTTTAGAAACAGAAGCTTACACACCCAGCGTTTTCAATCCAGTCTCATGAGTATTTTTACTTCACGGGCTACTGGCGTCCTGCTAACCAAAAGAAGTTTCAGACTGAGTCAGAGAGGAAGACCAGGTCCAGTAGAGACTCACTAGTGTGATAACAAGGCCCACCAGCAAACCACCACAGCTGCCGGCTTTGTTTTTCAGAGGGAAGCAGGGGCACCTGCCACACCAGGCTGGCTTTGAGAGCAAGAGACCAGCGAGTCCCCAAACGGGGACCCCAGTGCCCCCAGGAAGGCCCTGCTCAGGCAGCTCCACCTGCTCCAACAAGGCCTAACACTGGCTCCTCCTCCTCGGGGCTGCCTCCCCTCCACCTGTGAAATGCACATTGCGTTTAGAAGGGTCACTCACTCCTGGGAAGACTGATGTGACAAACCCCTGTGGGAAAATACTAATCACTGCAGAGACACAAGAAAAAAGAGGCTGAGCTGTAGCACAACTAAAACAAGCGCAAACAGGCAGCAAAGAGACACAAATATCACAATGGCAGATTAGCTTTGCCCAGAATCATGTATGGCTGCAGAGAGGGCCCTGGGAGAAACCAGACCTTTACCCTTTGCTAACACTCTAGCCGATCTTCCCTTCCACCCTCTGACCAGCCCGACTCCCCTTCCACCCTCTGACCAGCCCGACTCCCCTTCCACCCTCTGACCAGCCCGACTCCCCTTCCACCCTCAGACCAGCCCGACTCCCCTTCCACCCTCAGACCAGCCCGACTCCCCTTCCACCCTCAGACCAGCCCGACTCCCCTTCCACCCTCAGACCAGCC
>NW_012267467.1:372320-383263 GCF_000151885.1 Dipodomys ordii
TGGAAAGGAAGAAGAATCTGTGTACCCTAGACAAGTCAGCAAGTATTTGCTGGGCTGTTCTTTGGACTTCTCCTGTTTCTGGACCACAGAGCAAGGGAAGGAACAAGACAAGACACACACCCATTGCCTCCTGGGGTCGTCCTGGATGGACTGTATCTGTGCAGAGCAGGGCCTGTCATGCTTGTGGAAAGGGTGGGATTTGATAGGAGGAGGAAGGAGCAGTAAGAAGAGTCCAGGAAGCGCATGTCATGGACACACCAGTGCTACTTGAGATGTCCTGTCCATGGTTTCTCAGTGTGTGTGTGTGTGTGTGTGTGTGTGGTCAGTTCTGAGGCTTACACTCAAGGCCTGGACACTGACTCCAGCTTTTTTGCTCAAGGCTAGCACTCTACTACTTGAGCCACAGCTCCACTTCTTACTTTTGAGAAAATACACTTCCTGTCCAGGCTAGCTTCAAATCACAATCCTCAGATCTCACCCTCCTGAGTAACTACGATTATAGGTGTGAGCCACCAGTGCCTGGACAAGATGACCTTTTAATGTGAGCTGAATGACTACATGTGCTAAATTAGCACATCCTATGTAGGCCACATGAAGCAACAGTAATTATTTGAGTCACTACACACCTTAGATACTATATATATATATATATATATATATATATAAAACTTAAAATAATATGCCTGTCATACCATATGCATAATAAAATGCCAGCTATTATTAAAACATGGATGTTATTCATATTCAAACAGGACTATACACTTTGATATGTCAAACATAATGTACAAACCAAAAGCGTCTTATGAAAATAAAAACAATCAGAAGGGTAATTTTTATATTGGGATCTACATTTACTATGAGCAGGGTGGAGACTCAACACAAGCACCCAACTGAGCTCTTCCCATCATTGTGTTGTATGTGATATGTAAGGTACAAAACGCAAAGCGTAGCAGAGAATGACCTTCCTGAGGAGAGCTGGACTGACTCCCGGCAGCCCCTGAGCTACTGTGTGTCCCTGCTTCGGGAAGCCCAGTTTGAAAGGGGCCTCTGTGCTGGGCACTGTAGTTACTGCTGATTGATCGGGCAATCCTGGCCCTGCGAGCCTCCAGGAAGATGACCAAGTACGTGAGACCCCTCAAGTCCTGTGCTCAGTCACAAGCTTTACTTCGTTAGAATATTCCAACAACAAGGATTTCACTAGGCCAAACCAGACTTTTTCAGTCAGCATATACCTTGGGGTTTTCAGGCTTCCAGATCCTCTGGAAGAGGAGCAACCAATAGAGCCCTGGAGGTAGAAAAAGAAGGGATTCATTCCCCCTTGCAAGCTCATCACCTAGCTAGCTACACCCCTCCAGGTTAATCACACTGTGGCATGTGAGTCAGCAGAGGGTGGGTAGTTAGGATGGAGTTTGCTATGTGCATGGAACCCTATCACGTGATGCCACCCAAATCCTTCTTCCACAGACACAGCACCTCCAGGTCCTCCAGGACCAGAGGCTGAGAGTGAGTAAAGCCATCACGGGGGCGAACTTACAGGAATGGCACTTCCTGCTTCGGAGATGAGTCTGAGGCGTCAGCAAGGCCAGGCTGAGGGCCGGGCAGGGCACTGGCCACAGCTGGTCCTCCTCACCTGAAGCCACGCAGCGTCTGGGGCGGGGACAGATAATAGCTGCGGCTGTCAGAATGCCGGAGGAAGCATTCCTCAGCAGCACCTCAGCTCAGGCTCCTGGAAAGGAAGAAAACAAACACTGATCCACTGGAGACAAGAAGCTGTTCTCATGCTTTCTGGGTGGCTCATGACACTTAATTATTTTGAACACAATACATCCAGATTATTTTTTAACTTTACAGAGCCTCTTAGCTTTTCAAAAGAAATGTTACTGGGGAATGTTGAAGGTTAGAATTGGAGGTCAGGAAAAAAGACCCTCACCAACAGAATGAACCCTACATATTTATTCTATTTTATTTGGGTAAAACATGACCCTTATATTCAGGGAGTCATGTTTATAGTACATTGTGTGCATGTGCAAATAAGTAATTTGTGCTTGTTTCTCAGAGCCATATCAGGCATTCCTTTCGGGCAATTTCACTGTGATTTTGGCCAATAGAGGAGCACTCAGTTCTGATTTCCCAAGGAGCCATACTGCCACAAATCACACGAGAGTAACTCGAGAGCCCCATCCCAAGTCAACTCGAAGACACTTGGACTTCACAGTCCTCTAGACAGCTTCACTCAGTACCTAACAAACTGATCTCCAGTCTTAACTGCTCTGGAGTCAGAGGTGAGAAGGGCCATTTATTCTCTTCATTTCATTTTTCTTCCCTCTTCTTATGCTACTAAACTTGACCATGAACGGCAGCTGACATCTCCAAGCCTGGAAGGCAGTCGGGAATCATGGAGCGGAGGTGGAGCAGGGCGCGTCAGCCCGCTTGTCAGCGCCCCTGTTGGCATCATCAACACTCGCCTTGCAGCTGTGTGGACTCCCGACTCAGAAGAGAACAGACTCCCATGTGATGGGCACAGTTGGCTCAACATTTCTTCATCAGGTCGCCACGTTGTTGCCTCCCTTAACTGACTAACGCAGCCTGGCAGAGAACAGAAGAACCACCCAGGAACTAAAGACAGGCAGAGCCGGCTCTGACACCAGGAACCTGAGACTGGCAGACCCGGCTCTGACACCAGCCCACATTTCCCCTAAGCAAGACATTCAGTGTGCTGAGACTCAGCTGCCTTGTCCGAAAAGCTGAATGCAAAAAAAACCTAAATTACTATTGTATATGACTTATTGTTCTCAATGGTTAATTCCCACAAGAATAACCAGGCGTACAATAAATGACAAAAGAAAGCTAAAACAAAAAGTAGATCATTGTTGGCCAGGTGTCGGTGGCTCACATCTGTCATCCTAGCTACTCAGGAGACTGAGATCTGAGGATTGAGGTTTGAAGCCAGCCGGGGCAGGAAACTCCATGAGACTCTTATCTTCAATAAACCACCAGAAAACCAGAAGTGGCACTGTGGCTCAAGTGGAAGAGCGCTGGCTTTGAGCTGAAGAGCTGAGGGACAGCGCCCAGGCCCAGAGTTCAGGCCCCACGACCGACAACAACAACAAAAAATACAAAGGGTTTTCTGGACCACATGTCCCGCATGCTTCCCATTTACCCAACGGGAAAATGAAAACGCCTCCTTGCTGTGGCAGCAGGCACGCCAGGGACAGAGCTCTGCTGGTTCTTTCGTATCAGCAGTGTTACTGTTATGATAAAGGTGAGGTGGAGGGGTTACCGTTTCTTTTGGTTCTTGGTTGGGTTATTTGTATCCAACTCCAGAGCTTAAGGGGAGCATTTTGATTCGCAACAAAGCTGGTTAACAGGCTGTCCCAAGGGAGAGCTCTCCTTTCAGTTCACACAGCCCAGCATGGGCTTCTACAAGGCCGCTGCACCAGGATCAGCTCTGGTGATGTGGCCCTGGGTTAGGCCCCAGGGTGTGGAGTGGGCAGAGCACATGGCTTGTCCTGTACACGTTTACTGGATGCCAGACACAACACCATGCTGTGTTTTCAGAGAAAATGAAGTACGTAAAAACATTAAGACAGAAAATAATGGAAGATGGGTAAGTTGAAGGGTTTTCCCACAGTAAAAGCTAAATTGGCACATTTCTGAGCACACTGAAGTGCTGCACTCCCAGTTAGTAACCTTGTGGCTTAGTAGGTGTGAACCAGGTGAACCAGAGCCAGCAGCTTCTTCGTGGGCTCCTTGGTGACAGCGCAGCTCCACCCGGCTGAGAAAGGGTGTCCGTCCGGCTCCTACATTCCCAAGTGCTTTTGTGAGTCAGTTGTAAACAACAGCGCCTTTTTATTTTGCTGCTAGCACCTGCCGGTAAGTATCTAGTGTTGTTTCAAGAATGAATCATTCCTGGCCCCCAAACCAGCTGTAAACTATCTGCTCGGTTCTCTCCCCTGAGGCTTTGTTCTGTTTTTGGGAGCCCTGGCTTTTAGGTCGTGGGGTTCTCACTCTGTTCTCACGGGTATCATCAGCCAGGTTCTCCCTGACCAACCAACACACAGTACTTTCCATGCACTGTCACACGACCCTCTGCCTAATAGCCCACACTACCAGACACATTTCCTGTTTCGTTTTTTCTTATTGCATGTCTTCTCTAGAAGACAAGATACAAATTGAGATTTAACTTCCATGAACTTTTAAGAACATGAACACCATGAAGGCTGAGTACAGCCTCATACTTGGATCAAGTTTTGAGGCCAGCCAGAGAGAAGCCGTCAAGACCCTATCTCAACCAGTGAGCTGAGCATGGTGCAATTCTGGACATGAGATCAACACCCAGGCCAGCCTGGGCAAGACACAAGACCTTCCCCAAGAAAGTAAAGGGGAAAACAGCTGGGAAAATGGCTCAGATGTCAACACATCTGCTTAGCAAGTGTGAAGCTTTGAGTTCAGTTCAAACCCCAGTATTGCGCATGTCCACGTGTGTGTGTGTGTGTGTGTACACACACACACACACACACACACACAGATATAGATTCTATGGGAACAGACTTGGTATCTCATTCACTGCCTAGCTCTACACCTAGAATAATATACATTGGATACAGCAAATGATCTAACATAGCAGCTGAAAGAACAGATGAGGGTTAGGTAGATGGGAAAATCTATTTGGCAAACACATGCAAAGTATGGTAAGCTGAGTGTGTGATGGAGCTAAGCCTATCTGCGGCCCTGGAAATTACCAGTGCCTCCGGTATCCATCAGAGGCCCCACAGACAGTTACACAGTGCCCAGGGGGAGAATGTCTCTGTACCCGCTCCTCAGGATGAGTATGGGGACAATCTTCAATGCTCAAGAGTGAGTAGTGGGTACAGGCAAAGCAGAGAGGACCATGACAACAGAGGCACCAAGCCTGGAAATGTCCTGAGGGTGCCGGCAGCCAGAGAGAAGACAAGCCAGTTCATCAGTCTCTGGGCCTTAGCTTGTAACCTCTAAGCAATGAAGTTGTTTGAAACCGTTTCCAGAAGCAAAACTTTCATAGTTTTATTCCTGATAAAGATTGGTGGCAATGAAAGAAGCTACAGAAAAGAGCAAAGCATTTAGGAGGCTGTTTCCTAATCCAAACTGAAAAAAAAAAGGGTGCAAACCACTGGAGGTAATGGAGATGGAAAAGAAGAGCCATTTGAAGGCTATTAAGAGGGTGCGACCAAGAGAGCCTGGTGACACATAGATGTAGAAGGCAAAAGAAACAAAGAAAATCCAAGTGTTCAGTTTCTGTCAGTGGGAGAAAATTTGATATCCTTAATCAAAATGAAAGTCCTCAGTGCTGCTGATCTGAAACTTTAAATCAATTGTTGGTGACAGGGCGCACGCTGAGCCTGCGGCCCAGACACCAGCGGGTTCACGGGGCCACCGATGTTCCTAGCACAATGGCCAGGTTGTCTGCTGAGGCAAGTCTGTGGAGGAGTCCCAGCGGTCTGCGCACTTCACCTCTGAAGTGCTGCTGGCCGTGGGTTCACAGGGGCTCACCTGCTGCTCAGCGTGCGGCCTCTGCGGGGGACCCACCACCGCAGAGGCAGGGCTGCACCTCACCACGGACACACCGTCATCTCAGAGCAATAATGGGCCCGAAGTCACGGTTCCACGCACTTCCAGGAAACCTTAAGGTGAGAGTATTGAAAACTGAATTAAAGTATGTCTGTAGACCTGACCTTAGGCTAAGCTACCTATATCCCACCTTATCTCACTTTTCTCGACCTTAGTCCCTGGTTTGGCCTCCAGTCATTTCTAAGAGACCCCATTCAAACCCAAGGTATTTCTGAAGTTCTCAAGGATTGCTCCCTGATGCTGAATTCAGAGCAAGTACAACTGGCCGTCCAAGCCGGGGTCCACATCCCAACCCTTTCTTCTTCCCTGGGGCCTCATCTGCAGCCACCTAAAGAATTGCAGTGTGAAAGCTCTAGGGTGCCATCTTGGTTTGATTCCTGGCTTTGCCATTTATTGCCAAAGTCACTTAGTTTGGGAAAGCTATTCAGCTTCTTGGAGCCTTAATTTTTTATTTTTTATTTTTTTTGTCAGTCATGGGGCTTGAACTCTGGGCCTGGGCGCTGTCTCTCAGCTCTTCAGCTCAAGGGTAGTGCTCTTCCACTTGAGCCTCAGAGCCACTTCCGGTTTTCTGAGATAAGAGTCTCACAGGTTTTCCTGCCCGGGGTGGCTTTGAAGCACGAGCCTCAGATCTCAGTCTCCTGAGTAGCTAGGATGACAGGCGTGAGCCACTGGCACCTAGCATCAGAGCCTTATTTTAAAATGAATAACATTCAGTTTTTAAAAATGAGTGCTTGGCTTACATGCATGAGGCCCTGGGCTCAACTCCTCAGTACCACATAAGCAGAAGCAAGCTGGAAGTGGCGTTGTGGCTCAAGTTGAGCTGTGGCTCAAGCCTCGAGCCGAAGAGCTGAGGGGCAGCACCGAGGCCCAGAGTTCCAGCCCCACGACCAAAAAAAAAAAAAGAATAGGAGGTGTAATTCCAGCACTTGGGAGTCTGAGATGCCAAGATGGCAGTCTCAGGTCAGCCGAAGCTATGCTCACCTAGGTCACACAGTGAGACCCGTCTAAAACAAACATACAAATAAAAACCCTACCTCACAGAGCGGCGATTAGTTACTAGTTATAGGTAGGGCAGCAAGCACCCAGTCAACGTGAACTACGACCCATCCTGTGGCCACGGTTCCCACCGGGCCTGGGGATGCCTGACAGGGGCTCCATGGGGTGCCAAAGCTGCCTGAGCCTCGTGGCAGGCGAGAGTCCAGGCCCTCCTTCTTCTAACAGAGAGGCCCGACCATGCCCATCAGACATGGCCACCGGGACATTCTCTCACGTGTGGCTCTCCCTTTACCTAACACCAGCCTCCAAAGAGTGATGACAGACAGCAGTCCATGGGCACCCGGCTAGAAGACGAATGAGTGACAGGTACCCAAAGGGTGAGGCGGCCTGGCCAGGCTCCTGCCCTGAGGAACAGCCCTGCCTAAGGGCTGGTGGATCAACTCTCCTCTCTCTGCCAAAGGGAGGGTTTAAGGCTGAGACTTTGAAAAGAATGAAACAGCAGTCATATTGTTATTGAAAGTGGAAAACAAGTATAAGCTGTCAAAACGTACTAAATCCAAGACTAAAGAACAGTCCCAGTATGGGCTTTTAATTTATCTATGATGATGAAGTACCTGCCTACAATCTCAGAAGTAGAACAGGAAGAAAAGTTTGAACTGTAAAACATAGTATTACTAGTATTAGCATCACAAAAATATCCAACACCTAAGAATATATGTAATAAAATACGTGTGAACTGTTACTAAGAAAAATGAAGATGATATTAAAGAAGACCTATAGAGCCAGGCGTGGTGGCCGCAGCTGTAAACCATCACTTGAGGCAGAGGATCTCAGCTTTGAGGCCAGCCTGGTTACACACCAAGCTCCTATGTCAAAAACTAATAATAATAATAAAAAATAAGCTCTTATAGGGCTGGAAGTATGGCTCATGTGGTAGACCACCAGCCAAACAAGCAAATAGATCAGACATAAAAGCCCCTGAGTTCAAATCTGGCAAAAAATAAAAAATAGAAAACTGTAAAACCTATAGAAGTAGAGAAATATCATACATTCCTAAACACACCCAATATTAGAAAGAATGGCTGTAGCCCCAAACTGATTTCTAAACCTTTTTGCAATTCCAATAAAAATATTAAGATTTTTTGTGGAAATTAAAGTGATTTCCATTTCATATGAAACATAATGGGCAAAGAATAACCAAGATGATCTTAAAGAAAAATAAACTTGAAAGACTTACACAGATGGCAAAACTTATGAAATTACAACAGTATTAGCACGGTACAGTATTAGCGCAGACTTGGCCAACTAATGCAAAAAATATATAAATAAACCTGTGGAATAAAGCAGAGCTTAGAAACAAACCCACATGTGTACTGTTCTGTAATCTATGACAAAACATCAGTGGCGGACAGACAGAAAGGCTGTGTTCAAAAAAATTTATGGTGTGTAACAACCAGATACCCTCATGAAAAGACAATGAAATGGAGCCCTACCTTACACCTACCGTAAAACCCAGGTCTGCAGAAATGAAAGTAGAAGGCAAAGCATCCGGAGGATAACGGAGCAGCTTCACACCCTTGAGGACAGGGGAAAAAGGCTAACGTAGGACATGAAAAAGCACAAATCATAAAAGGAACAACCGATGAATTGGATTTTATTAAGAACTTCTGCAATTCAAAATACCATTAACAGGGAAAACAAATCATTCAACAAAGCATTCATATCCTGGGAATCTTTTTATACCCACAAATCAATAAAAAGGCAACATAATGGTAAAAGGATTAACAGGAGACTTCATAAAAGAGAATGTGCAAGTAAGAAAAAATTATATATGTGTACAAGCTTAATAATTAATAATTCAAATAATAGCCATCTGGGAAAGGATATGTTTATATATATATTTATTTATTTATGTGTACACAGGCTCAACCTCAATAGTTGTCTGGGAAATGATAATTCTATGCTAATTGAAACTACCCTGAGCCAGGGTCTGGTTGACCACCTGTAATCCTAGCTACTTGGGAGGCTGAGATCAGGAGGATCAAGTTTCAAGGCTAGCCAGGGCAGAAAAGTTCTCTACACCCCATACCCCTTATCTACCAATAGTAGGGAGGTAACTTCACAGATCTGTCCACTTGAAAAAAGTTGTACATTCAAGTTTTAAGGATTTATATGCTCCTCGCTATATGGTGCTTTATTAGAGTCATTACTAAGAAGGAAAGAGACAATAAATACTTCAACTAAATACAAATATATGAGCCTTGTTTAGATTCTGCTTCAAATAAGCCAACAGTTAAAAAAAAATATGACAGTCTGGCAAACTTGAACACTAACTGCATATTTGATGATAATGCAGGGATTAATGTTTTGGTTGTCATGATAGGTTTGCATTCAAAATATTCAAGAGGGGCTGGGAAGGTGGCTTAGTGGTAGAATGCTTGCCTTGCATGCCTGAGGCCCTGGGTTCGATTCCTCAGTACCGAAAGTGGAGCTGTGGCTCAAGGGGTAGAGCGCTAGCCCTGCTGAAGAGCTGAGGGACAGCGCCCAGGCCCAGAGTTCAGGCCCCACGACCGGACCCCCCCCCAAAAAAAGAAAGAATGGACTCATTATCTTACTTGTGTAACTGTAACCCCCATTCATCACCTGTACAATAAAGATTAAAAAATATATTCAAATGAGGAAGGACAGACAAAACCAGTAGCTAATGGTGGGCCATGAAAATTGCCCTAGTAATTTATCAGCCCTTGTGACCTCTCAAAATCTTGCACAACACAACATTTTATCATGGAATTCAGTAAATGCTATGTGGAGAATGGACTATGACACCTAGGAGCGGGGACGGGACAGGAAAAGTTAAGAGAGGATGACATTGTCCGAAAAAAGAAATGCACTTATTATCTGACTTATGAAGTGGTAACCCTAATATACAACAGCTTAATAACAATAAACTTATATTAAAAACTAACCTAGTGCTGGTGGCTCACGCCTGTAATCCTAGCTAATCAGGGGGCTGAGATCTGAGGATCATGGTTCAAAGCCAGCCTGGGCAGCAAAGGCTGTGAGACTCTTATCTCCAATAAACCACCAGCAAGGGGCTGGGAAGGTGGCTCAGTGGTAGAGTACTTGCCTTGCATGCATGAGGCCCTGGGTTGGATTCCTCAGCACCACATAAGCAAAAAGAAAAAAGCCGGAAGTGGCGCTGTGGCTCAAGTGGTAGAGAGCTAGCCTTGAGCTGAAGAGTTGAGGGACAGCGTCCAGGCCCAGAGTTCAGGCCCCACGACCAGACCAAACAACCCTCCCCCCACAAAAAAAAAAAACCCACCAGAAAACTGGAAGTGGTGTTGTAGCTCAAGTGATAGAGCACTAACCTGATCAAAAGCTCAGGGACAGAGCCAGGCCCTGAGTTCAATCTCCAGGACCAGGGCATGTGCGCGTGTGCGCGCGCACACACACACACACACACACACACACACACACACACGCATGCATGCACTATCTATCTTGCTCCTGAAGGTTACAGCCTAAGCACACTCTGAACCCTGAGCTATGCCACCAACAATTTTAAAATTTAAATGATTAGAAGAAGTTCAGGTATCCTTTCAATAATTTTTTAAACTCTACTAAAAACTATTTACTATAGTAATTTTTTTCAGATTAAAGTGTCTAAGCATTAGTTTTATTACCTTTATGGGGACTGTGTATACACATTTTCTCAATAATTATAATTTGTTAATCATCATAATAGTATTTGCTATGTATTATTTATGAGTATCATGTTAGAGAGATGAACAATATATGTGAAACAGAATAAGGAAGGCTGCCTAAAGAGCCTGTGATCTACAGTGAAACGGAGTAAGGAAGGCTGCCTAAAGAGCCTGTGATCTACAGTGAAACAGAGTAAGGAAGACTGCCTAAAGAGCCTGCAATCTACAGTGAAACGGAGTAAGGAAGGCTGCCTAAAGAGCCTGTGACCTACAGTGAAACAGAATAAGGAAGACTGCCTAAAGAGCCTGTGATCTACAGTGAAACAGAATAAGGAAGACTGCCTAAAGAGCCTGCGACCTACAGTCCACGCAGAGACCCCTAGCACCATGATTTACCACTTTTCAAACAGGAGTGTCCTTTGCCCTTTATTCCTCAGTGAATGTAACCAAATGAAAGATGCGAGTGTGAAGTACAGTCTGAGAATATAGAAAGCACAGGTAATGAAGTTTCTTAAAAACAAATACACGGGGCTGGGAAAGTGGCTCAGTGGTAGAGCGCTTGCCTTGCATGCATGAGGCCCTGGGTTCGATTCCTCAGCACCACATAAGCAAAAAAGAAAAAAACCGGAAGTGGCG
>NW_012267467.1:383488-386624 GCF_000151885.1 Dipodomys ordii
GCGCTGTGGCTCAAGTGGTAGAGCGCTAGCCTTGAGCTGAAGAGTTGAGGGACAGCGCCCAGGCCCAGAGTTGAGGCCCCACGACCCGACCAAAAAAAAAAAAAAGAAAACATGAGTGAGGGCTGGGAAGGTGGCTCAATGGTAGAGCACTTGTCTAGCATGCATGAGGCCCTGGGTTTAATTCCTCAGCACCACATAAACTACATATATATATATATATATATATATATATATATATATGTATATATATTAAAAAAGCATGAATGTTTTAAAAGAGTAATATTAATACAAAAAGAAAGCAAAATTAGCCTGGCACTGGTGGCTCATGCCTGTAATCCTAGCTACTCAGGAGGCTGAGATCTGAGGATCAAGGTTCAAAGCCAGCCAGGGCAGGAGAGTCCATGAGACTCTTATCTCCAATAAGCCACCAGAAATAAGCTGTGGCTTAAGCAGTAGAGAACTTGCCTTGAGCTGAAGAGCTCAGGGACAGCACCCAGATCCTGAGTTCAAGCCCTAGTACTGGCACATGCATGCACACAAACACACACACACCACACACAAAATGAAATAAAAACATAAAAGTTAATAATGAAGCTAATTATGTAAATATATAACCTTCCTCTGGGGCACCTGAGTTCCTGAAAACTGTTAGTTCGTAACAGAAATTCACCAAACTTAAATATTTTATTGATTACTATGTAAGGATTGACACCAAACATAAATATTTTATTTACCACCTATTTAGGTGCTAAAGATCCTATCTGGGGCCTTACATCTGCAAGTGACTCCTACCACTTCTTCAACCCTAGCCCTTAAAATTAAATCTTAACAGCAAAATATTTCTACTAGTTTGGTAGAATGGAAGTGGCAGCCGGTACTGAGGTTTGAGTCCTGGTCTCAGACCTTAAAAAAAAAAAAAGCAGGGCTGGAATGTAGCTCGGTGGCAAAGTACTTGTCTAGCAAGTGCAATGTCCTGGGATCGATTCCCAGCACACACACACACACACACACACACACACACACACACACACACACCTAGGAAAGATTTAATTTTATTATAAGTATCTGTACTACTTAACTCAGGGCCTGGGCATTGTCCTGAGCTTTTTATGCTCAAGGATAGCACACTCTACCACTTTGAGCCACAGCACTACTTCCAGTTTTCTAGAGATAAGTCTCATAGACTTTTCTGCTAGGGCTGCCTTCAAATCAAAATCCTCAGATCTCAGCCTCCTGAGTAGCTAGGATTACAGGCGTGAGCCACCAGTGTCCAGCAACTTTCTTAAACTTAATACTGTAGCTTAATTTTCGCAACGAATGCACTTCCCTGGACAACACCTGCCGCGGACCGGGTTCTGTCCGGACGGAGGACACCTAGGGGAGGAACCTGGAATGGGGGGGGAGATGGCAAACAGACAACTCACACACAAGAGTGGATGCTGAGTGCGATTTAATGCAGAGGATAGCAAACTTTTATAACAGAAGTCTTCATGAGAAAGGGCAAAAGGTTACACAATCTTGCTGCATGGCTTCATTTTTGGGTGGTCACCAGCTGATCGCCTGATAGGCACTTGTTTCCAGCTTATCTCTAAGAAATACAACGATTATGATGTTTGTCACCAAGTAACCATTACCTATCTTTATAGAGGCCTTAACTTTCCCAAATAGATCTTTCCTGTTTCTTCTTTAATAGTAAACCTCAAGGAGACCTAGATCTAGCAAGTCTCTTAGTAAATAGCAGGGAATTCTTTCTCCTAAATAGTTACCTTAGTAATTGCCATTCATTCTTTTTGTTTTAACTGAGCCTACAGCTTCTTGTAAATCCCTTACAAATAATTCCTTCTGCTGAAGTGACTTCGTGAAACCCCCAATACTTTTGTATTTACATATAACTTGTCTCCTAGCCTCCATAAGAGGGGTTTCAGGGTAGCACTTAACTCCGGTGAGTTAGTCATATTTTTAAGACACTCATCAGATATTGGAGTCGTCAACATTCTTAAGAACTTTGAATAAGGGAACGTTGACAATGAGCAAGTACAAAAAGCAGTAAAAGCAGTAAAAGACTAATAGGCACTCTTATGAGGGAAAGAAAGGCAGAAACACATCTTTTCCCAGGGGTTTGCCAGCCTTTCCAGGAGTAGGCCTCTTAGAAGCCCTATTCTCCAAGGTAGTCCCAAAACTTGGAGATAGGTTTCTGTAAAGCCCCGTTCTCTGAGGTAGACTTCGGTGAAGTCCCAAAACTCAGAGATAGGTCTCTGAAGCCCCTATCATGGTCTGATAGATGGTTTCCCATGCTAAGCAGACTCTACTGGAGTCAGCATGGCAAACACCCATGACCTGCCGTTTATATAATCCAATGCCTATTTCTTTAGTTGTATTCCACTCAATCAGGACTGACTGTAGATGGTTGTTTTTCAACCCTTCTTGTGAATAACCTACAGAAGAAATTAATTTACTTTGTAGAGCAGACTTGTATGTCACTAAAACAGATGCTGATGGTTCACGCCTGTAATCCCAGCTACACAGGAAGCTGAGATCTAAGGATCACAGTCTGAAGCCAGCTGGGGCAGGCAATCCATGCGACTCTAATTTCCAATTAACCAGCAAATTAACAAGCAAAATGCCAGAAGTGAAGCTGTGGCTCCAGTAGTAGAACAGTAGCCTTGAGTGGAAAAGTTACAGGAAGTAAGGGACAGCAGTACCAACACACATACACACAAAAATTCTTAAAAAAAGAATCAGGTGACCTAATTAAATGTCTGAGTACTGGACTCCAGAAATTTTAAAAAACTATCAAAGTAGTCTTGTTTACCTGAAAGTTAGAGAAACTGGGATAGGCATATTGAGCTTGAACAATTATTTCTCCTCGGGAATCCTACTTATTTTCTTTCGTTCATTTTGTGCATGTGCATGTGGATGTGCTGGTTCTGGGGTTTGAACTCGGCCTGGCCAGTCCCTGAGCTTTTTTGCTCAATCACAACTCCGTGTCACCCAGACTTTCCAGCTCTGGCTACTGCCCAGTGTAGGCATCAAGCTGTGCTAAACTAGTCACAGTTAGCCAGGAGGGTCTCCACAAGCTCTGCTGGGCACAGCGCCCTTCAGTGCACACACACAGTCTGGTGGCCATTCAGTGCGC
>NW_012267467.1:390844-398405 GCF_000151885.1 Dipodomys ordii
TGGCCGCCAGGCCCCAGCTCGCGGAGGCCCGGCCGGGCCGTTCACACTGTGTCTCTCCCGCAGCCAGACTGTGGACCTCCTCATGCAAGAGTCAGGATGTCGCTTAGAACATCCCTCTGCCACCAAATTCCGCAATCATGTCATGGAAGGAGACTGGGATAAGGTAAAGGAGGGGCGCCCGCCGCCCGCCGCCCGTCCCGCCCGGCCGGACCGGCGCGGGACCGGCGCCTGGTGACGTGTCTGTTTTTCTTCCACACGATTTCTGCAGGCAGAAAATGACCTGAATGAGCTAAAGCCTTTAGTGCATTCTCCTCATGCGATTGTGGTAAGAGGCGCGCTTGAAATCTCTCAAACGTTGTTGGGAATAATTGTGGTAAATACACTTTTGTTCTTAGTTTCACATTTATGTCTATTTTAGTAGGCTGTTAGTAACTGAGAGCAGACTTTTAAAATGACTAAGTCTCCTATCTGATCTGTAAACTAGGATGGATTGCTTTGTGTTTGAAAATGTGTTTTGTATTTTTTAGTTCATACTTATCAAATAAGCCCTGTTTACAATTTGAGCTCCATAGAATTTCTATTGAAAGCTCACCATGCTTTTCATGAAAGGGCTGATAGGCTCTTGATAGAGTCAAGGGCATATTTTAAATACGGAATATACTGATAATAAAAGAGAAAATGGATGTATATACAGCACAGCTTTAAGAAGCTATTAGATACTGCTTTGAGGAAGTCTTTGGGAGCTATTGTCAACTTAAGACGGTACTATGGGAATTGTAGTTGATTTAAAACAATACTATTGGTGTGCTCACTACTTTTCCAAGTTGGGTAAACTGAGTGTCAGGCAGACTGTGTGCAGATTCCACCACTAGGCCTCCTTGGCTGGCCTCATTTCCGAGACAAGTATAGTTTAACCTGCTAGTCTTTTGCATAAACCTTAACACATCTCTTATACAGATGGATTTTTAATTCTTCAGTAAATATTGGTGAGGAAAAGGAAGGGGGGAGATATTTTAAGTGCTGGGGGTTGGAAACTGGGAAGAATCATCTGCTCACTGGTGGCTGCTGGCCTTTAAACTTCTAGCTGATTCATTTGTTGTCAAAAGCAGTTTCCTGTCAGTGGGGGAGGGAAAGAAGGCAAATAGGAAGTGAAGTAGGGAAACCTGCTGTTTGTTAAATATTAGTAAATGACTGAACAATTTTTTTTAAATTCGATCAGACATTAAACTTTTCTGTCTTTGTCCATAAACGTTGGAGTCTGCAGGGTTTTTTTTTTGTTTTTTAATTTCATTATTTGTAAAAAAAAAACTTTTCAAATTCTTAGTACAATTTGTATAGTAATATAATTATTATAAAAGGCTTAAACAAGTATGAACATAGATTCATTTATTTAAATTAACTTGTGAGATTATTAAATTCATAGTGGAATTTAACAACAAAATGAATTGAAGTAGCTAAACATCTGTATTTGGAGGATTCCTTTTTTTTTTCTGTTTTCCCAGTAAAGGTGTTTGGAGTTTAAAACCTAAGTACATAGTAGATTTTAGTTGGGCAGTTTTTCACAAATCTTTGGTTCTGACTGAATGATTGAAAATACAGACTATAAAACAGGAGACTCTTACAGTGGACGGGTTACAATACTATGCAGTGACTACAAAGGACTTGTCTGTGGAGTTAGGTTTTTTTCTCTTTTTTTAGTAAGTGTATATATGGTTTCTTAGAGGTTGTTTTCTTTTTTATGCTGTACTCAAATTATGTCTATAACTTAGTAGTAAAAAATGTTAATACATTTGTTTTCTATTTTTAAGAGTAATTTAAGATTTCTGTGTTGGATTTGGATTGTGACTCATTAGAAACCTGTAGGAACAGCAAGTAAACTGGCAAAGAGATAGCTGTAGACAATGAGGAGGAATACTTTCTTTTTTCAGCCTGTTCAGTACCATAGGACATTAGAGGAAATCTCTGATCCTCATACCATCAAACTGTTTAGGTATTTATACTAAGAAAGGGGTTCCAGCTGTTTTCTCACTTTAAGAATTGATCAATCGATTGTTCTTTAAAGATTCCATTTGGCATTTTTGAAATTGCTCCTCATTTTTTTCCCCCCAGTCCTGGGGTTTGAACTCAAGGCCTGGGGCACTGTCCCTGACCTTCTTTTACTCATGGCTAACTCGCCCACTTTCAGCCACAGGGCCACTTCTGGTTTTCTGGTGATTGATTGGAGATAGGAGTCTCAATGGACTTTTCTGCCTAGGCTGTCTTTGAACCATGATCCTCAGATCTCCGCTTCCTGAGTAGCTAGGATTACTGGCATGAACCACTGGTGCCCCACAATTGGAGGTTTTTTGTTGATGTTGTTGTTGGTGGTGGTGGTCATGGGGCCTGAACTCTGGACCTGGGCACTGTCCCTTACCTCTCAGCTCAAGCTCTACCACTTGAGTCACAACACCATTTTCGGCTTTATTTGCTTATGTGGTGCTGAATAATCGAACCCAGGGCCCCATGCATGCTAGGCAAGCACTCTACCACTGAGCCACCTTCCTAGCCCAATTGTAGGTTTTTTATTTTTTTATTTTTTATTTTTTTTTGGTCGGTCCTGGGGCTTGAACTCTGGGCTTGGGCCCTGTCCCTGTACCCTTCAGCTCAAAGAGAGCGCCCTATTGCTTGAGCCATAGCACCACTTCCGGTTTTCTAGTGGTTCTTATTGGAGATAAGAGTCTCACGGACTTTACTGCCAGGGCTGGCTTTGAACCGAGATCCTCCGATCTCAGCCTCCTGAGTAGCTAGGATTAAAGGTGTGAGCTACCTGCGCCTAGCTCCAATGGTAGGTTTTTATTAGATGTTGCCCGGCCCCAATGGTAGGTTTTTATTAGATGTTAAAAGAAAGAAATAGTACTGAGCCCAAGTCATCAGACCAGAAATAACCTTGTAGAAGTCTTAATTAGAAATTGAAAGAATATAGTTTTATTTTTTCTTCTTTCCTTCTTTTCTCCTTTCTTTTAGAAGTCCATGATCTTTTTTTTTTTTGGGGTCCAGTCATGGGGTCTGAACTCTGGGCCTGGGCGCTGGCTGTCCCCCAGCTCTTCAGCTCAAGGCTAGCGCTCTACCACTTGAGCCAGCGCCACTTCCGGCTTTTTTCTTTTTGCTTATGTGGTGCTGAGGAATCGAACCCAGGGCCTCAGGCATGCAAGGCAAGCGCTCTACCACTGAGCTACCTTCCCAGCCCCAAGTCCATGATCCTTTATAGAAAATAATATTTAGAGCTCAGACTCTGTATGAGCAAACTTCAGTCTTACCTGATTCTAAAAAACTTTATTAACATCATTTGTAAATTATAAAAGGTCTTTATTTTCTTGAGAGTGTATTTACGTTTTTGTGCTCTAAATTTGAGGAGGTAAAAACAGTTTTACTTCTCATATATGAATCAAATTACTTGGGTTCAACTGGTTTTTAAGAGAATACACATTTTTCTCTGAAGCAGATTTCTTGCTCTGGTCACTGGAGCATGTTAGTTGCCATGCACCGAACCAAGACTTGATATTTACTTGAGGGTGCTCTTTGTCTTCATCTGGATAAAATGGCTCATAGAGAAAGCCTCTTGCACTGCTTTTTACAGCATTCTCTGTGTAAATACAGGAATACATGGTTTATATTGGCTTCTCTCAAAGTTTAGTCTTCCTCCTCTCTCCAACCCCACCTCTTCCCTGTAGAGTGAGAATAGTATGTTTGGTCAAGATCTTGGTGGGAAAATAAGGGAGAAATAGCAGTTGTACCATGCCCATACACTGGATTCGAGGGGAGAGTGGACTCAGATCTTCATGCTCGGTAATAAATGAACAAGAAATACTGAATTTAAAGCAAAAAGTTTCTCAGTTGTTAAGAACTCCCTCCCAATTCCCAGATGGTAAGAAATTAAACCACATGTTGGCAATAAGATTCTATAACTACATGCGATTCTCAAGTTTAAATCACAGATACCTAAGTTAAATCTTTGAGCAGTATGGGAATTGATTTGATTGAGCTCCTTGGTTTATAAAGAGTTTATAAAGAAAGCAAAATATTAAGAATATCTGGCTCATGCCTATAATACTAGCTACTCAGGAGGCTAAGATCTGGCAGTTCAGGCAGGAAGTCTTTGAGACTATAACTTCAGCCAAAGTGGAGCTGTGACTCAAGTGGCAAAGCTCTAGCCTTGAGCACAAAATCTCAACGACAGTGTCCAGGCTTTGAGTTCAAGCCCCAGGACCAGCATAAAAAATAAAAATAAAAGGTGATATCAGAGAGAACTTCAAATATAAATTTCTCCTTTTTTTTTTCATTTTTGTCACCTGATGAGCCTTAAAGGATATTTTTTAATTTGGCACATGAATTTTAGGAACCTATACAACATTTTTTAAAGCATCTCAGTGTTTAGTCTTTGTGAAACATTGATTGATCAGTCTAACTGTGTAATTTTACTAGAGCTATAGAAGCTTGTCTGTTATGATTTTTTTCCTATAATTTTAAAGTTATTAAGCCTAAGCAGTGTATTTTATAAAGAAATGATGATATATTTGGATGTTTGTCTGTGAGGGCTTATATTTACTTTGCCTAGGTCTAATTTTTATAAGCGTGTATTTTATGCTTTCTGGCTTCTGCTTGGCTGACATCCATTGTTCTCTTAGTTCTGGGAATATATGGTAATTTCTCTATACCATTTTGTGGCAGCACCAGAAAGGGTTGCCATTTAGGTTTTTACTGTATTTCTTGGAGTCTTTACTGTCTTATTTTCTACTGTCATTTGGTTTCCTCAAGCACCACAAGTAGTACATACAATGAAAGAGTTATTTCAGGCTGTGGTCCTTAATTAAGTTTAAAGTGTAAAATTCCAGAGGTGAATTTTCATAAATGTCTCTCATTTAGTTAAAAAGCTGCTAAAATTGTAATGATCACTTACAAGTTAAAAGTAAAATGGTGAAATAATATTAAAAACAATAGAAATAAAAGTGATTTCAGAAAAACATTAAATGAGACAGTGCCTCATTGTTAGCTGAAAAAGTGATTTATCCTTTAGGGGAAAAAGAGCTTATAATAATTGTGCTTCATTGTTAAATGCATCAGTGATCACATTATTATAAATACACAAATATTGACTTTTCTTAAAGACCTTTACATTCATCCTTCTCCTGTAGACATCACTTAGTCTCTTACTAGACGAGAATGAGATCATGCTTCTAGTATTGTTACAGAGCTCTTAATTTTGATAGGCAAAATCTGCACTTATTTTTTTACCCAGTGTTTCTAATTTTGTGGGTTTTTTTTTTTGTCAGTCATGGGCATGAACTCAGGGCTTGGGTGTTGTCTCTGAGCTCTTTAACTCAAGGCTAGCACTCTGCCACTTTGAGCCACAGTTCCACTTCCAGGACGTGTCAGCTTTTCCTTCCCAGGCTAGCTTCAAACCTCGATCCTTAGATTTTTAGCCTCCTTAGTAGCTAGGTTACAGGAGCAAGCCACCAACACCTGGGTTTAGTCCATCTTTTGTGTGTGGCTTTTTGGGTTTTTTTGGTTATGATAATTTTTGCAGTGTTGGGGATCAAACTCAGAACCAACATGCTAGGCAAGGACTTTCCCATATACTCATAGCATATATGTGGTAGTTTTTAAATAATCTACCCATTCACTGATTTTTCTCTAATCTTTTAAAAACTTGTTGCGTAAATCCACTCAATGCCCTAATAAGTCAGATGTTTAAAGCACATTTAAAATACTTGTGATTTCATACAAGAAACAGAATTCTGGCAAATAATCATGTTGATGCTTCCATCACTAATGATCCTGTTTGAGACTGATTATTCATTCAAAGCAGGGTTTGTTTGTTGTTGTTGTTGTTGTTTTTTATTAAGGTGTAGAATTGAGCAGAATCATTTTGCCTACTATGACTTAAACCAGAATATTTTGAAGCTTTATATAATTACTTTCAAAGGGTATAGTAGAATGGTTTCTACTGTTCTGTTTAGGCACAAACATTTTCTGAAACTTCCATCAACTTTTTCCCCTGACTGCTACTTTCTGTCATGTCAGAGGATGAAGTTTCTGCTGCTGCAGCAGAAGTACCTGGAATATCTGGAGGACGGCAAGGTGCTGGAGGCACTTCAGGTTCTGCGCTGCGAGCTGACGCCCCTGAAGTACAACACAGAGCGCATTCACGTTCTCAGTGGGTAAGGGTGCCATGTGCTCAGGCTCCAGGTGGAAGAGGCTGTTACTGTTCTGGGATATAATTACTAGAATATTACTAAACTCTTAGATCAGACTTACCAGGGCAAATTCACAGGTGCCGTTTTGTCATCCTAGGAAGCTATCAGTATAGGAACAGGAAAATATTTAAAGAAGTAATATGTGTAGTCCATGAAATGCTATTTCTTTTTGATATAGTTTGGTTGGGTTTTTTTGTTTGTTTTTAAGCTGGGGTCTTGCTGTGAAGCCCATGGTGGCCTTGAGTTCATAGTCTGGCTGCAGCTGCCTGCGTGCTAGGTGTAGACCAGCATACCCAGCTGAAGTGCTGTTTCAAAATTTATACAAAGCTGGTGGTTTAGGTCCCAGTAAGCAGTTAAATTTATACAGACTTCTTAAGGGGGAAAATGGCCACATGTACATAGCCACACTATCACCTGAGATACAACCCAGCCCTTCTGTTTTTGTTCTTTTGAGGTTGGGCTTTGGTTAGCACCGGTGGGTTGTTCTCCTAACCTTGTCTGGAACTGGCCACAAGCTCATGATGTTCCTGCTTTCCAAGTAGCTGGGACTACATCTGTGTGCCCCACGTCCAGGACCAAGTCCTTGCTAAGAATCTTGCATTCAAAGCCGGGCGCCAGTGGCTCATGCCTATAATCCTAGCTGCTCAGGAGGCTGAGATCTGAGGACCGAGGTTCAAAGCTAGCCTGGGCAGGAACATCCGTGAGACTCTTATGTCCAATAAACCACTAGAAAACCGGAAGTGGTGCTGTGGCTCAAGTGGTAGAGCGCTTGCCTTGAGCTGAAGAGTGCAGGAACAGTGCCCAGGCCCAGACAGAGTTCAAGTCCCATTACTGACAAAAAAAAAAAGAATCTTGCATTCAAAATCTATTTATGTGTTTGAGGTTCCTTGAGCCTGGTCCTAGGCCTTGTGCTTCACATTCTGTCTGTAGGCTGGTCCTAGGCCTTGTGCCTTCACATTCTGTCTGCAGGCTGGTCCTACCTTGTGCCTTCATATTCTGTCTGCAGGCTGGTCCTACCTCGTGCCTTCATATTCTGTCTGTAGGCTGGTCCTAGGCCTTGTGCCTTCACATTCTGTCTGCAGGCTGGTCCTACCTTGTGCCTTCATATTCTGTCTGCAGGCTGGTCCTACCTTGTGCCTTCATATTCTGTCTGTAGGCTGGTCCTAGGCCTTGTGCTTCACATTCTCTCTAGGCTGGTCCTAGGCCTCGTGCTTCACGTTCTCTCTAGGCTGGTCCTAGGCCTCGTGCCTTCACATTCTGTTTGTAGGCTGGTCCTAGGCCTCACACCTTCATGTTCTGTCTCTAGGCTGGTCCTAGGCCTCGTGCTT
>NW_012267467.1:399410-400006 GCF_000151885.1 Dipodomys ordii
GGCCTCGTGCCTTCACATTCTGTTTGTAGGCTGGTCCTAGGCCTCACACCTTCATGTTCTGTCTCTAGGCTGGTCCTAGGCCTCGTGCTTTACATTCTGTCTGCAGGCTGGTTCTAGGCCTCACACCTTCATGTTCTGTCTGTAGGCTGGTAGATTTTATAAGCTCACCCTCACATGAGAAGTGCTACTTTGTATATTTAATAGCATATCTAATAGTTCACAGTCTTTGCTTGAATGAACAGATGGACAATGATTCTGGTTTTTGTGGTGCAGGTGTTTAAACATGGCATCATGCTTGCTAGGCCAGGGACTCCACCAGTTGAACAAGCCAAGCCTTGCCCTGAAGCCCATGTGCTTTATTTTAAAATTATTTTTCAGATCGTGCTTCATGTTTTTTCCTGGACTATGGTCCTCCTACTTTTGCATAGCTTGGATGATGTGCATATCAAAATGCTTAGCTTGCCGGGCGCTGGTGGCTATGCTTGTAATCCTAGCTACTTAGGAGGCTGAGATCTGAGGATCGCGGTTCAAAGCCAGCCTGGGCAGGAGAGACCGTGAGACTCCTATCTCCAATAAACCACCAGAAAACCGGAAGT
>NW_012267467.1:400056-422069 GCF_000151885.1 Dipodomys ordii
AAACCACCAGAAAACCGGAAGTGGCGCTGTAGCTCAAGTGGTAGAGCACTTGCCTTGAGCTGAAGAGCTGAGGGACAGCGCCCAGGCCCAGAGTTCAAGCCCCATGACCGACCCCCCAAAAAAATGCTTATCCTTTTTATTGATAACCTTTTGCCTGGACTAACCTCAAAGGTGATTACGTCTAAAATAAACTTAAGGTGTATTTCCATCCATTCCCCTACATACCTTACTAAAATGCCTTCAAACTCTGGTAGCAACGCATATTTCTAACAACAACCAGAGAAATCTATAATAAAACCATAAAATAAGAGTTGGGAATGTGGCTTAGTGGTAGGGTGCTTGCCTAGCCTGAAGGAAGCCCTGGGTTCGATTCCTCAGTACCACATAAACAGAAAAAGCCAGAAGTGGCACTGTAGACCAAGTGGTATAGTGCTTACCTTGAGCAAAAGAAGCTCAGGGACAGTGTCCTGAATTCAAGCTCCAGGACTGGCAAAAAAAGGAAAGAAAAAAAAAAAGGGGTGGGGGACCCAATATCGATTAAGTCATTTTACTCTTGCTTAAAACCTTCCCTATGCCATCCATCTAGCACACTTAAAATCCCAAATCTGTTTTCAAGTCCACAAGATCCTCAAACCCTATTTCTTTCCCCTTTACTCATTATTCTCTAGTGGTACAAATTTTTTCTGATCCGTGGCTTGTTGCCTTAAGCCACGTGAGTACTTGTGTAAAATACACTTCCTCTAATATTTTGCTACTAGTTGTTCAGGTCCCAAGTCCAAATACCCTCTCTTGAGGTATATATCCTCTCTTGAGATTGTATATTGGATATTTCCTAGCTCTATTTTGTTTGTTCTTAATAGTATTTTTTACTATGTAATGTGAACTTGCTGTCTAAAACAATATCTTAAGACATAATGCATTTATGGGCCTAAAGGTGATAAAAGGTTCACTTTTCAGATAAGGGAGCTAAGTCTCAGAAACTTAAGTAACCAGCACCAGATAAAGCAAATCAAGAGGACGAGTCTCAAACCTCTATTTGTCACTTGGTTCTAATCACTGTTGTGGGGGTGGGGGAGATGCCAGTCCTGTTGCTTTGACTTGGGACCCAGGAGCTATCCCTGAGCTTTTCTTCTGTTTTAATGTAGTTTTTATTCTAAAGCGATTAGATTTATCCCTTGAATTTTCACACAGAGAAATAGCCCAGAGGTTAACAAGATGTACAAAACTAAGGTCAGAACCTATTGCTTCTTGCCAGCACTGCCTTTCAATGATTCCAAGTGACTGTCCACACATAGACATTCATTTAAAAACTGAGGATTAGCTGGGTACCAGTAGCTCACACCTGTAATCAGGAGACTGAGATCTGAGGATTGTGGTTTTGCAGCTACACCAGGTAGAAAAGTCAAGTGGAGCTATGGATCAAGTGGTAGAGCTCTTGCTTTGAGCAAAAAAGCTTAAGGACAGCCCCTAGACTCCCAAGATTAAACTCCAGGACTGGCACACATGCGTGTGCATGTGCACGTGTGCACTCACATATATATCTCTTAGGGTTCATGTGTAAGCCCAGGCTGGTATATACATGCACATGTACACCAGGATTAGTGTGTACTCAAGCCCAGGACCGGCATACACATGCACACACCCCTTAGAGTTAGTGTGTAGTTAAGCCCCAGGACCAACAGACATATACACTAAACATACACATACACTAAACCTTTAGTTCCAGAACTGACACACACACCCCTTAGGGTTAGTGTAAATTTTCAAAAGGGTAAAGAATCAACCACAGGGGCACTTTTGCATAATTTTAGAAAAATTTGCTCATATTTGCATTTAATTCTCTTAGAAGTTATTTTTAGGAAAACACCTTCCATTTCCAGCTTCCTTTGGGGCTTTTTGAGTATAATTATATGCACTATATGTATGTGTTTTTTGTTTTTGGGTCCCGTTGTGGGGCCTGAATTCTGGGCCTGGGCGCTGTCCCTCAGCTCTTCAGCTCAAGGCTGGCGCTCTGCCACTTGAGCCACAGTGTCACTTCCAGCTTTTTTCTTTTTGCTTATGTGGTGCTGAGGAATTGAACCCAGGGCCTCATGCATGCAAGGCAAGCACTCTACCACTGAGCCACCTTCCCAGCCCCTATGTGTGTATTTTTTATTGCTAAGATACTATTTATAAATTAAGTACCAAGAGAACAAGTAATTCTGCTGTTGGGTAAGAGGCTAGTTGACTGCTTTTTGCAGTTAAGGAAAGAAGGGGACAGTAATTATGTTAACTGAGAAGTTCCTGATACTTATAGTACCCCCAGTTGAGCTTTACCTTTATAGCAGTAGCAGAGCAAGGATTCATGTTGGACTAATAATACCTTTGCTGCTGCTACTCAAATCCAGTTCTTCTGAGAAGACTCAGAACCAGGTTAGGGTTGCATAGTGTGCAGAAGCTCTGGTGTCTTATGTGTTCTCTAGAGACCATGACTTTGAGTATTTATGCCACTGTCTGCACATACAATAAGGAAAAAAAGTTTCCAGAGTCTGCTCAAAAACCTCAATGCCTTTTACAGAGTGATGTGAGAATGTTAGCTGGGTGCCAGTGACCCACTCTTGTACAGTAATACTAGCTACTTGGGAGACTGAGATCTGGGGATCCCAGTTTGAAGCCAACTCTGGCAGGAGAAGTCCTAGAGTCTCTAGTTATCTCCAGTTAACGCAAAGGGGAGCTGTGGCTCATTTGCTAAGAGTATTAGAGCTATCCTTGAATATAACAAAGCCTGGTATAAGCACCCGGACCCTGGGTTCAAACTCCCAGTTCTGGCACACACACATACAAATACACACACACACACACACACACACACACACACACACACGACATGGTGGGACATGTAGTTCTAGTGCTGAGGCAGAGGCAAAAGGATTGAGAGTTCAAGCTTGTGCTATATAGTAAGACACTGTTAATAGATAATAATAGTATTATGTATTCAGTTATTATTGTCATCACATTTTAGTAGTTTTATGAAGGTACCATACTGTAGTAATGAGTTGGGTCACTACAGAAATCTCTTCTCAAAAGCTGGGCAGAAGCCGGGCGCTGGTGGCTCACGCCTGTAATCCTAGCTACTCAGGAGGCTGAGATCTGAGGATCGCAGTTCAAAGCCAGCCCAGGCAGGAGAGACTGTGAGACTCCTATCTCCAATAAACCACCAGAAAACCGGAAGTGGCGCTGTAGCTCAAGTGGTAGAGCTCTTGCCTTGAGCTGAAGAGCTGAGGGACAGTGCCCAGGCCCAGAGTTAAGCCCCACGACCGACAAAAAAAAAAAAAGCTGGGCAGAGTGGCTCCTGTTTACAATCCTAGCTTCTTGGGAAAGTTATGGTAGTGAGATACCGCCTCCCACCTCAAATTAAGCCAGGTGTGGTGATGTGCTCCAATAATCCCAGCTATACCAAAGACATGGGTTAGGAGGGTCACAGTCAGAGACCTTGGTGAAACTGAAGACCTTACCTGAAAAATAAGCAAAAAGGGGTCTAGGTGGATCTCAGGTAGCACAGTGCTTGGCAGGCCTGTGGCTCTGAGTGAAACTCCAGTGCCACCAAAAATTAAAAAGAAAAATCTCTTCTTGATTTGTGTTAGTAAGAACTAAATTGTTGCTGGGACCAGTGACTCACACATAGTCCCTACTACTCAGGAGGCAGATCTAAGGGTCAAGGTTCCAGTCCAGCCTGGACAGGAATGTCCATGAGACCTTTCTTACCTCCAGTTAACTACTAAAAAAACCCAGAAGTAGAGCCTGGAGTTATGGCTCAAGTGGTAGAGCACTAGCCTTGAGCACAGAAGATCAGGGGCAGCACCCAGGCCCTGAGTTCAAGCCCCAGGACTGGCACCAAAAAAAGAAAAGTTTTGTGTGTGTGTGTGTTCAGTACTTTTCAATTACATTTCAAAGAAAAAGTTTGATATTTCTCTGTTGTTTTAGGTATCTGATGTGTAGCCATGCAGAAGACCTAAGAGCAAAAGCAGAATGGGAAGGCAAAGGAACAGCTTCCCGATCAAAACTGCTGGATAAACTTCAGAGTGAGAACCATGACTTTTATGTTTGTTTTTTTCGTAGTTTGGAAGTAGATACTATGAATCAGTTAGGAAGACTTTATCTAGACCTACTTTTATTGAGGACTCAGTGAGAGCACCAGTCACAGAACTGGTCTGTGGTGCTGCTGAATTCTTTCTTTTGGGGTGAAATAGTGCTGTGATTAAAGGGAAAACATTGCGACCATAGCTTTAAGCTGAAAGCATTTTATAATTTTTGTTGGTTTTTAAATAATGAGTTCCAGATTTCTTTATATACGGTTTTATTCTCCCAAATTTTAAAAAGTTCATTTTTGCAATGTCTCTACATAAAAGACCTTTCTGTTCAGATATTACTCTTCAGTAAAGTTGAGGTAGGTGTAGAAATCCAAATAATAAAAAACACACCCCACGTACTTTGAGAAGCATGAAGTACTGAAAGATTGGTACTCCAATCTTTGTTACTTCAGCAGTCTGAGCTATTTGACAGGGACTTGTAGCTGGCCTGTTCAGGATTTTTATTTGTTCTTGTGGAGCTTTTTCTTATGCCTGATAATTACTGATAAATAATTATTAGATTTTCTTTTCATTACATTCTACCTTGTTTGTTTTGTGATAGCACTTATAAAGTCCTCCTGGCCATGGACATCTCTGTAGTGACAACATTGTTCTAGGGTTTTTTGTTTGTTTTTGGTTGGTCATGGACTTGAATGCATGGCCTGGGCACTGTCCCTGAGCTCCTTTGCTCAAGACTAGCACTCTACCACTTTTGAGTCACAGCTGCAGTTCTGATTTCTGAGTGAGAATTGGAGATAAGGCCTCATGGGCCTTATTTGCCAGGGCTGCCTGAACCACAATCCTCAGATCTCAGCCTTCTGAGTCGCTAGGATTACAGGCGTGAGCCACTGGTACCCAGTCACTGTAGGTTTTGACAGATAGACTTTAAATTCATGTTATGTTATCTCCCTAGAACTTGTCTATTAAGTAACATGGTTTTATTGAGGGTAAGGTTAAATATAGTTAAGAGGAACATATGTCTTAAATAAAAGTTTACAGTTTATTGTTTTTACTTCTCTTTTTAAAATATCTTCTATTAAAGCCTATTTACCACCATCAGTGATGCTTCCCCCACGGCGTTTACAGACCCTCCTGCGGCAGGCAGTGGAGCTACAAAGGGATCGGTGCCTATACCACAACACCAAACTTGATAGTAATCTGGATTCTGTGTCTCTACTTATAGATCATGTTTGTAGTAGGTAAGAGGAAAACTTTGATATTGTGAGATACGTTAGCATTTTACAATTCTGAACTTTATTAGAATGTTTTCTAGAGTTTATTCTATAGCTGTGTAACAATGGAAGCGATAAGGATTTGGATTGTCAACTCTGAAAATTAAAGAGAATGAACTCCAAAATTAAAGCTCCAACATTTAAACTGTAATTTTCAAGTACCAACAAACAATTTCTGTGACCTTTCGAACCTTTCCAGAGATCAGCAGTTGGTTCTGTTGCCTGAACAGGAGGGGTGGCTGCAGTACCAAAAGGTCAAAGAACTCGTGAAAGTGAGGAATAGCAGACCTACAAGTACCTATGAGAAGGCTTTGGTTTTGTTTTTTGTTTGTTTTTGTTGGTTGTGGGGCTTGAACTCTGAGCCTGGCTGCTGCCCCTCAGCTCAAGGCGAGTGCTCTGACGCTTGAGCCATAGCACCACGTCTAGTTTTCTAGTGGTTTATTGGAGATAAAAGTCATACAGTTTCCTGCCCTGGCTGGTTTTGAACCCTGATCCTCAGATCTCAGCCTCCTGAGTAGCTAGGATTATAGGCCTGAGCCACCAGCACCTGGCCTGAGAAGGCTTTAAGTTAAGTATATGTACTCATCTCGATTTTGGTTTAAATAATGCATAAGTATCCATAGGTGTGTGTGTGGGGGGGGGTGCATGTGCTTTTTTTTTTTTCTCCTTTTTTGCTGGTAACTGAACCAAGAGCCTCACGTATACTGGGCAAGGGCTCTCCCACCGAGCTATACCCTCATCACTGTAGTCTGTTTTTGACTTCCCATTTTTAATAAAAACATGAACTGTTTATCTTAAAATATTATATTAATACCTGGTATGTGACTTCAGGTGTTGTATCAGAAGTATTTATTGGTCTTTCTCCCTTACCCTATTTTACTCTTGACTTGTTTTTTACTATGACTTGTTTATGAGGATTTTAAATATTTTCACTTAAATTGGAAAAAAGAGGCAATAGTAATATATTAAAAGGCTAGATAATTTCATGGCTCTTTTAATGGGTTTATGTCAGTTGTGAACCCAAATCTTTTGGGTTCATGACTTTATTGTTGGGATACATTAAAAGGTGATGACTTGGGCTGGGAATGTGGCTTAGTGGTAGAGTGCTTGCCTAACATTATGAAGCCCTGGGTTCGATTCCTCAGTACCACATAGACAAAAAAACAAAACGAAAGGGGTGCCGTGGCTCAAGTGGTAGAGTGCTAGCCTTAAGCAAAAAGCAGCTCAGGGACGACACAGTTCCCAGGCCCCAGGACTGGCCAAAAAAAAAAAAAAAAGTGATGAATTTATAGTTCAAGAAATATCAGAAGGTATTACAAGTTTGCTTCCCTTTTTGGAAATGAACTGATGGGAATATGATACACATGTTTCCTAGGTGCTTTAACTTCTTTATCACTGAGAGTAATAGATGACAGCTATTTAGTCTAGCTTTAGAACTGAAGGTTCGAGGAATGAATGGAATGGCATGTCAAAAACTTGATATTACTAGCCTTTGAGAAGGGATCCAAACTGATTGTCAGACAGCAATGCTGTTTCTCTTTTTTTTTTCGTGTCAAGTTGCATTTCCATTTAAAGTTTAACCAGATTGCAATGTAATTAAAAATAGTACCTTATTCCTGTTTCTTTAAGAGCAAAATGCTGTCATCTCATTATTATTAATCTTTAGAAAGGGAAAAATTTAAATGGAAACATTGTAGATTATTTCTTCTTGAGTTACTTTGACCAAAAAATAATATTACAGTATTTTCTTTTTCAACATACCATTATTAACATTGTGTGTACACATGCATGCATGTGTGTGCACCCACCTGTCCTGGGCATTGAACTCTGCCTAATGCTGTCCCTGAGTATTTTTTGTGTTCAAGACTAGAATTAAGCCATAGCTATATCTCCAGCTTTTCAGTAGTCAGATAAACATCTCATGGACTGTCCTGTCCAAGCTTGGTTTAAACTATGATTCTTAGATCTTAGCCTCCTTAGTAGCTAGGATTACAGACATGAGTCCTTAGTGCCAGGCTCTAAACATTCTTTTTTTTTTCCCAGCCGTGGAGCTTGAACTCTGGGTCTGGGCGGCACTGTCCCTGAGCTCTTTAGTTCAAGGCTAGAGTTCTACCACTTGAGCCACAGCACCACTTCGGTTTTCTGGTGGTTTATTGGAGATAAGAGTCTTACAGACTCTTACCAAAGCTCGGGCTGGCTTTGAACTGTGATCCTCAGACATCAGCTTCCTGAGTTGCTAGGATTACAGGTGTGAGCCACCAGCACCAGCTTCTAAACATTCTTTAAGATCTATAAATATATTCATACTTTATTTTTATGATGTGGCTTTCAGAGAAGTTGTATGAGTTTATTTTTTGTATTATTACTAAAATGTATTCTGAAAGATACTTATGTGTGAATTCTTTGTTTTAGGAGACAATTTCCCTGTTATACTCAGCAAATACTTACGGAGCATTGTAATGAAGTGTGGTTTTGTAAATTCTCTAATGATGGCACTAAACTAGCAACAGGATCAAAAGATACAACCGTTATCATATGGCAAGTTGATTCGGTATGTACTGCGATATGAGTGTTAAAATTGCAAAGGGGAGTAATTTTGAATGTAACTTATTACTGTTTGTTTGTGCCTATTCTGAGGATTGAACTTGAGACCTAGCCCGTGTCCCTGATGTGTTTTCTTATTTTGTGCCAAGCGGGGCTTGAACTCAGGGCCTGTGCACTGTCCTTGAGCTTTCCTGCTCAAGGCAAGCGCTCTACCACTTGAAGTCCAGCACCACTTTAGGCTTTTCCCAGGTAGTTTTATTGGAGGTTAGAGTCTCAGGTTTTGTTAATTTTATGTAAGTCTCAGACTTTCCATCAAAATATAGTGTGCCCAAATATAAATATGATACATATTACTTAGGAACCCTAGTATTAAAACAGTTATTAGCATAGTAAAAAAAATACAATATATCTTAATTGTACTTTGTTGTTACCATTTTATTAAAAAATTAATAAGAACTAGAACACTGAATTAAGGATGAGCACTAACAATACTGTAAGATGTTGCAGCAAATGTAACAAAAACTTTTTGAGAGATTTGTGTATTAAGAGCCAAATAATAACTAGTTTATTGTAATTCCTAATTACTACCTAATAATATGAATGTACTTAATACTACTTTGCGAAATTGCTGCGATACAGATGGGAGAAAATACTGAATTTGGGGCATTGGTTAATGAAACTAGAGGTGAACCTTTTTTCTTCTCATTTATGTTTAATGATCCCTGATTCTATCCCTAGAGCACTTTTTGGAGATACTGTGTTAAGAACTCCAGTGGAATTGTATAACTTATAAATGGAAATAAGGTGCAATTAAATTAGTATACGCTATACTATCAAAAGCATAAAGCAGTTTCACAGGTTAGAATACTTCATTTGCACCTTTCTGTGAATTATACAAACAAGATAAGAAAGGAGAATATACTAGAATATTTAAAAATAGTACAGTTTGCCAGGTGTTGGTGGCTCACACCTCTAATTCTAGCTACTCCAAAGGCTGATATCTGAGAATCGTGGTTCAAAGTCAGCTGTGGCAGGAAGAGTCCCTGAGACTCTGATCTCCAATAAACCACTAGAAAACCAGAAGTGGTGCTGTGGCTCAAGTGGTAGAGTGCTCACCTTGAGGTGAAGAGCGCAAGGATAGTGCCCAAGCCCAGAGTTCAAGCCCCATGACCGACCAAAAAAAAAAAAAGTACAGTTTGATTTAATAATGACAAAGAATAGAAGATAAGTCTAGAAAGAGTTTGGGATTAAAACTTGACCTTGCATTCTATCCTAAGTAAGGGTTCTACTTTTATTAAGTTATATGCAAGGTGTGTAAATACATAAACAGTATCTCAATATTTCAGTGTTATTATATACATATATAAAAGTGCAAGCAACAGTATAAAAGGGTGCTTTATTTTGTTTTCTTGTAACAGCTACCAGAGTCCCCAGTTCATTTGGCCAGTATAAAGTACCTATTTTGTGCCAGGTCTTTTCCTACAGAAAGACTGCACACAAGATAATAAACCCTAGCTGGGCACTATTGGCTCATGCCTGTGGTCCTAGTTACTCAGGAGGCTGATATCAGAGGATCGTGGTTCAAAGCCAGCCTGGGTAGGAAAGTCTGTGAGACGCTTATCTCTAGTTAACTATCAGAAACCTGGAAGTGGCGCTGTGGCTCAAGTGGTAGAGTACTTGCCTTGAGCTGAAGATCTGAGGGATAGTGCTCAGGCCTAAAGTTCAAGCCCCACGACTGACCAAAAAAAAAAAAAAAAAAGATAACCCTAATTGTTCTGTAATGGATACTGTGGAAGCTCATGGAAGAGACCATGGTTGGATTGGAATGCTAGGAGAATAACAAAAGTAGATCTTAGATGAGGAAGGACAAAAAGACGATTTAGTCCAAACTAGTGGAAATGATAGCCATCCCACAAAAAGCAGGTGAGATACTGCTCTTTTTTTTTTTTTTTTATTGTCACTGTAAAGGTGATGTTCAGAGGGGTTACTAGCTCATAAGTCAGGTAATAAGTACATTTCTTTTTGGACAATGTCTCCCCTTCTGTCGCTGTCTCTGAGTTTTTCCCCCTTGTCTCCTCCCACAAGTTGTATAGTTCATTTTCAACGTAGTGTCTACTGAGTATCACTGCTGCATTTATTCACCCTTTGTCTCTTTCTGCGCCCTCCTCACCCTCCCAAATACAGATAAAAACAAACAGCAAAAAGAAGGGAAAAAACCTCTTGTTTCATTTCAATAAGTACTATTTTATATGATCAGAAGTGCATAGGCATTGCATGTTTGTGTTCCTCAAAGGGAGTACCCTCCTCTAGACTCACTGTGTGTGAATGCCTAGAGTCTTGTATAATTTATTTTGTATTTTACATCTAGCTTCTGCATATGAGAGAAAACTTCTGTCTCTGATCTTGGCTTACCTCACTTCACATCCATTTCCTTGAAATGATATAATACTGTTCTTTCTAATGGCCATGTTTTTCATGTGTATAGATACCACGTATTTTTTTTTAGTCTACTCACTGTAGAATATTTAGCCTGTTCTTACAGCTTAGCTATTATGAACAATGCAGCAGTAAGCATGGATGTGCAGGTGTCTTTACCGTATCCTAGCCTGTAGTGTTCTGGGTGGATCATAGGGAAATTGTATGTTTAGGTTTTTCAGGGTCCTCCAGACCAAGGCACTGTACTCTCTCTCTCTCTCTCTCTCTCTCTCTCTCTCTGTGTGTGTGTGTGTGTGTGTGTGTACATGTGCACTGATTCTGGGGGGGCTTGAACTCAGGGCCTGGGCACTCTCCCTGAACTTTTGCTTATGCTAGCACTACCATTTCAGCCACTGTTCCACTTTGAACTTTTCTGGTAGTTAAATGGAGATAAAAGTCTCTCTGATTTCCTGCCATGACTGGCATCAAACTGTGGTCCTCAGGTCTTAGCCTCATGAGTAGCTAGTGTTAACAGATATGAGCCACCCGTGCCCAGTTTGGCACCGTACTTTTGAAGTAATAGTCTTAATGTTCTTACCTTGTATTTAACTTTTATTTTTTTAGGACTACAGTTTTTTGTTAAAGTGTACAAAACTTACAAAGAATTCCAAGAGATTACTGGAGTACTACTTTGAATAAAAATTTATTCTTGGCAGATGTTGTTAGTCAGAAAGACTTTCTTAATTTTTTTTTTTTGGGGTCTGGTCATGGGTCCTGAACTCTGGGCCTGGGCACTGTCCCTCAGCTCTTCAGCTCAAGGCTAGCGCTCTACCACTTGAGCCTCAGCGCCACTTCTGGCTTTTTTCTTTTTGCTTATGTGGTGCTGAGGAATCGAACCCAGGGCCTCAGGCATGCAAGGCAAGCGCTCTACGACTGAGCTACCTTCCCAGCCCCAGACTTTCTTAATTTTTACAGAACATTTCGATCTACTGCAAATACTCTCTCTCTATGCTTCTTACCTCCTTCCAAAGAACACTTTGTAGTTGCATTGTTAACCCTAATTTTATTTTTTTTTTAAATAGTGGAAATTTGGACTAGAGAATTTATGAATTGTGAACTTCAGACCCAGTGAAGGAACAGTTTCTAGGCAATGGGGAACCTCTACTAATTTTATCGGGCTAGTTCCACGCTTGTTCCTTATTGCTAATAGGTTGTAACTCTGTACAGTCATTTTGGAATAATTTACCCTTGGCTCAGAATAAGGCTCAATAAGCTTTTCAGACTAAAGCCTGAAATTGGTTTTTGCAACCTCTGATCAGATTCTTTCTTTCTCTGTTCCCTGTCCACACCCTTACTCAAATCTCATTATCTTCATTTGTACTCTTTTAGTCCTGACCAACATAGTTGTAGGGAAAGCCTAAGGGCTGGGCCCTGGTGGCTCTTGCCTGAGGTCCTAGCTACTCTGGAGGCTGACATCTGAGGATCACGGTTCTAAGTCAGACTGGGTTGGAAAGTTCGTGAGACTTCTCTCAGTAAAAGCTGGAAGTGGCTCTGTGGCTCAATTAAGAGTTAGAGTGCTGGCCTTGAGCATAAAAAATTCAGGGATAGCAGTCGGGCTAAAGTTCAAGGCCTGGGGTCATCAAAAGAAAAGAAAAAAAGTTGTCAGGTCTGCAGAATCCTTTGGGGACAGACCTTTGCTGCTTCTTGTTGGTGGCCCATGGCCAGATCTGCCCATATGGATAGTTTTTTTGAGGCTTAGGGTGATGTTATAAATATTCTAATGGATCTGGTCAGAAAACAAGGTTTACCGCCCAGATAGAGCCTCGTTTCCTGGAAATTATGACTGTTGGATTGGTTTGTTGCAGGTTTTCTTACCTTGTTTCTTTGGATCCCCATCTACATAGTCCTATTCTTCTCCCTAACGCCAATTACCAGGTTTGACATTGTGAGTTTTTGGTGGTACTGGGGCTATTATGCAGCCTTGTACTCCAGCACCTTTGCCTTGGGTTATTGGTGGTTTTTTTGTAGATAGGGTCTTGAATTTTTCTTAGGGTTGCTTACCTTCTATCCTCAACCCTTCCACAAAAGGCCTCCCCTTTAGCCAAGGTAACAGAAATGTACCACTCACTACGCCTAGCTTGTTGGTTGGTGGGAGGGGGTTATGTCACACTGAACTTTTTGCTTATGCTGGCCTTGAACCACGATGATCTGATGATTTTCAAGTAGTTAGAGTTAGTTCCCATTGTATTTTGGCCCTGTTTTGACACATTTTTGCCTGGAGCCCATTATCCTGAAGTAACCCTCTCACTGGATGGTCAGCCTGCAGAAGAACTTGGTGTGGGCCTTAAGAGTTGGCCTCACTGTGTTGTAAACAAGCAAATTGTGTGTGTGTGTGTGTGTGTGTGTGTAATTAGCAATATAATAGACTTGAGGGTTAACTATTTTTGTGAGAAGTGCTGATACTGATTAGCAAAAAATAGTGGTAACTTTGTTGGTTTGAATGCAGTATGAAGGATACAAGGATACAGTGTCTTACGAAAGTTTAGCATTTACTCATGGTACTGGATATAAACCTTGAGCCAGCGGCTCATGCCAGTAAAACTGAGGATTACTGAGGAAGCTGAGATCTGAGGATCATGGTTTGAAGCCCTGGCAAGAAAGTTTGTGAGACTTCCATTTCAATTAGCCACCAAAAAAGCCAGAAGTGGGGCATGTGGCTCGAGTGGTAAAGCACTATCCTTGAACACAAAACCTCAGGGACAATGCCCAGGCCCTGACTGGCACAAAAATATATTGAATGTAGAGTGAGCTTACGACTAAGGAATTCCACTCTATATATGTAGAGTACATGTATTTCTAAGAAAAATAACATTTACACAAAATACATATTCATATAGCCTCATTCAAAATAGAAAGCTGGGCTCTCTGTGGCTAGTGACTCAGGAGGCTAAGATCTGAGGATCGTAGTTCAAAGCCAGCCTGTGCAGGAAAGTCTGTGAGAGACTGATCTCCAATAAACCACCAGAAAACAGGAAGTAGTGCTGTGGCTCAAGTGGTAGAATGCTTGCCTTGAGCTAAAGAGCTGAGGGACAGTGCCCAGGCTCAGAGTTCAAGCCCATGACCAAAGAAAAAAACAAAGTAGAAACCAAACAAAATATAGTATGTCTATAAGCTGGAATAATATTCATCAGCAACATTGTACAACATGGATGAGCCCCTGGGATGTTACACTAAATGACAGAAGCCAGTTACCAGAGACTGTATAATTCCATTTATATAGTATCCACAATAAGCAAATTCATAAAACCAGAAAGTATAAAAGCAGGAGCCATAGAGAGACATTGCTAATAGGTATGAAGATCTGAGGATTGTGGTTTGAAGTCAGCCTGAGCAAGAAAGTCCTTAAGGCTCTTTATCTCCAATAAACTACTTGGGAAAAGCTGGAAGTGGTGCTGTGGTTCAAATGATAGAGCGCTAGCCTTGAGCAAGTTAGTAGATATAGAAATGTGACCAGGTTTTAGCTGGGTACCGGTGGCTCACACCTAGGATCCCAGCTACTCAGGAGGCTGAACTCTGAGGATTGAGGTTCAAAGCCAGCCTGGGCAGGAAAGTCCATGAGATTCTTATCTCCAGTTAACCACCAGAAAACAAGAAGTGCTGTGGCTCCAGTGGTAGAGTGCTAACCTTGAGCTAAAGAGCTCAGGGATAGCTCCCAGGCCCAGAGTTGAAGCCCTATGACTGGCAACAACAACAACAAAAAAGAAATGTGAACAGATTTTAATGAAATAAACTGTGTGAGCTCTAATTGAATTATAAAAAATTGTTTATATCAGGTGCATCCTCAAGTTCTTACTCTAGAAAACCATTTCTGTTGGGGTTGGCATTTAGTTGTTGTCTGCTTCTCTTCTAGGATACACACCTGTTGAAACTCCTAAAGACATTGGAAGGACATGCTTACGGTGTTTCATACATTGCATGGAGTCCAGATGACAACTACCTTGTTGCTTGTGGCCCCGATGACTGCTCTGAGCTCTGGCTTTGGAACGTACAAGTGAGCGAGCTCCATCTTTGGTTTGTTTGGCTTTACACACAGCATTCTCACACACGTGTGTGGTGACTCGCCATTGACAGAGCCACACTGAGCCAAATTACTTGTTTACTGTGATGAGTAACAGTATTTTTCAAAGAAGGGTCAGTACGCATTTCTAGGATGTTTTGCTTCTCCTTGTGGCATCTATCTATCTATCTATATATATTTTTTTAAATTTTGGCTGGGAATGTGGCTCAGTGGTAGAATGCTTGCCTATCATGCATAAAGCCCTGGGTTTAATTCCTCAGTACCACATAAACAGAAAAAGCCAGATCTGGTGCTGTGGCTCAAGTGGTAGAGTGCTAACTTTGAGCAAAAGAAGCTCAGGGCCAGAGCCAAGACTGACTTCAAGCCCCAGGAATGGCCAAAATCAACAACAACAACAAAAACATACTTTTTGGGGACTCTACCACTGGAGCCATGCTTCCAGTCCTGTTTTGAGATGGTATCATGAGGTGCACCATGGTACACAGCCAGCTGTGGGTTGAGAAGGCCTAGTCTGGCCTTCAACCCAAGTAGCTGGGGTTATAGGTGTGAGTTGCTGGCATGTGGCTTATTTTAAACTTCTCTATGTAAGCTGACTGACTATATAATATAGACTTTATATATAATTACTTTTTTACTTTTATTTTTATTATTATTTTTTTCTGTGGGTCTTGCGTCTTGAACTCTGGATCTGGGTGCTGTCCCTGAGCTCTTCAGCTCAAGGCTAACACTCTGCCACTTGAGCCACAACACCACTTCTGGTTTTCTGGTGTTTTACTGGAGATCCTGCCTGGGGGCTGGCTTTGAATTGCGATCCTTAGATAACAGCCTCCTGAGCAGCTGGGCTGACAGGCCTGAGCCACCATTGTCTGGCGAATTACGTATTTTTTATCTTATCAGCAGAGGAATGGTCCAGGTTGTGGTTTATTTTGCATAAACGTAGCACTGGCTAAAATAGAATTTTGCATCTAAAGTCTCTTAAAAGAGAAATGACTCAAAGGCTGGGCATTGGTAGCTCACACCTGTAATCCTAACTCAGGAGGCTGAGATCTGAGGATCACGGTTCAAAGCCAGCCTGGGCAGGAAAGTCCGTGAGACTCTTCTTATATAACCACCAGAAAACCAGAAGTGGCTCAGGTGAAAGAGCATTAGCTTTGAGGTGAAGAGCTCAGGGACAGCTTCCAGGCCCACAGTTCAAGCCCCACAACTGACCAAAAAAAAAAAAAAAAAACTCAAGTAACAAGACTGGTATGATGAACAGAATGAATAGTAAGATGTACCTGCAGATAAAACAGGTGATTCTAATTCTGTTATTATAGTAGTAAGATTTCCTTTCTGCATAGGGTGTGTTTATGCATTAGTGTATATGCACGAGTATATATATTTACATAGATATCTATGTCTACAACATTTGAAAGTAAGTTACAGATGTTTATAGCTACTCTAGCTATATCATCTAAGAAATAACTATCTTACAAACACTTTTATACTTAAGAAGATTATATCTAAGAATTATAATTGTGTAGTATACTAATATTTGTTTCATAATCAAAACCTCCAGTTGTCCCCAAAGTATCTTTTATGTTGTTTGTATGGATCTAGCAGTTAATAAATAAATGTATTTATTACTAGGTTCAATGGGGTGTGAAGTCACAGAATATAAGATAGTTTTCTCAAAATGCTTAAAGTGAATCTGACTTAAAGAAAACAAAAAGATTAAATTTTTTTTTCCATTTTTGGGCTGGGAAGAGGGTTCAGTGGTAGAGCACTTACCTTGGATGCATGAGGCCCTGGGTTCGATTCCTCAGCACTACATAAACAGAAAAGGCCAGAAGTGGTGCTGTGGCTCAAGAGGTAGGGCACTAGCCTTAAGCTGAAGAGCTAAGAGACAGTGCCTAGGCCCAGAGTTCAGGCCCAGCGTCCAACTCCTCTCAATCCCCCCCCCCCAAAAAAAATTCCATTTTCAATTGGAGGAGTACATACCCTTAATTCTATAATAAGCATGTAATCTTTTAGCTTGTCTAGTTAGGCTTTATTTGTGGCAGGTCTGAATTTCTGTCTATTAAAGACTGTTGTGCCCGGTACCGCTGGCTCACGCCTGTAATCCTAGATATTCAGGAGGCTGAGATCTGAGGATCACAGTTCAAAGCCAGCCTGGGCAAGAAACTCCATGAGACTCTTACCTCCAGTAAACCACTAGAAAACCGGAAGTGGTGCTGTGGCTCAAGTGGTAGAGCACTTCCCTTGAGCTGAAGAGTGTAGGGACAGTGGCCGATCCCAGAGTTCAAGCCCCATGACCGACAAAAAAAAAAGACTGGTGTAATACACAACTATCACTGTTCTTTTTTTGGGGGGGGGGTTGTTTGTGGGTCTTGAACTCTGTGCCTGGGCACTGTCCCTGAGCTCTTTAGCTTAAGGCAAGTGGTCTACCACTTGAACCACAGCGCCACTTCCAGTCTTCTGGTTGTTAGTTATTGCAGTTAAGTGTCTCACGGACTTTCCTGCCCGGGCTGGCTTTGAACCGCCATTCTCAGATCTCAGCCTGATGTTAACATTGAGAGTTTACCTGCTGTTTGTCTGTTTGTACTCTAAACTTTCCCTTTAGCAGCTTCCCAGTGTAAGGGAGACATCTAGTTACCTATTTTGTATCCTGCGCCTTTATTCTCGGCCCCAGTTCCTAATCATAGCCTTTGTTTTCACTCTTTTATTTTTACTTTTGATTACCCATTTCTCACAGGAAAATTATGCCCATGTCCTTTTTATTATACCAAGGGCAGCTATTATCTCTCAGATCCTGTTTCTAATCCCTGAGCACAAGGAACCAGGACTAGTTAAATGGTATGTGCATACCCTCTAAGTTGAATAACTTAGAAAATGTAACAGGAGGATCTCTGAGGGTTGTAACTTTACTATACTTAGTTGGAAACAATGTAGAATGGCTTTGCTAAGCAGTACAGAGATTCCTTTCTTTCTGCTACTTTAAGTGAGATAAGGTTACATATTAGAAAAATAGCAGATTTTCTTTTCCAATCTTTCTGCTCCATTGTGAGCATTTAAATATGAAATGTAATTTAGACCTTGGCCTAATTGAAGGGTATAGTTTACTACTTACAGTCATGCTCTTAACAAACTGCTAGTTGTATTAAATTTAGTTATAGAATAAAATTCATAAAGGATTTTAGAATAAGAGTAGAAAGATCAGAGGATTAAATATGAAACTGAACTTTTTGTTGTCTTGCTTGAAAAAATTAACGTGTTTAGTTTATGAATATAATTGATTTAAGATTAGAAGTTTATTAACGTTTTTCTCACATAGCTATTCCTAAACTTGTCTTCTGAGAACTATAACCCACCCCCATTCCCACTCCCACCCCACACCCCTTTGCTGATGCCAGTTAAAACCATTTCTTTTATAAGGAATTCCAAGCTAACCAGCTATCCAGGTTACGCTTCTCTGCCCCGTCTCCCCTCCCCCCTCAGCCTGTGCTGACTTCTCCTTCATCGATGCTACCAGCCTCTACCCCCCTTTGTGTTGTATTCTCTTTCTTGCATAATCCCTTTAGAAGCTTGTCTCACCTTGTTGTATTTCTTATAGACAGGAGAACTGAGAACAAAGATGAGCCAGTCTCATGAAGACAGTTTGACAAGTGTGGCTTGGAATCCGGACGGCAAGCGCTTTGTGACTGGAGGCCAGCGTGGGCAGTTCTACCAGTGTGTGAGTGGGCCTCCTTCTTCCTGATTAGTCCTGCTAGACAATGTTTTCCTCTTCATTTGAGGTCTCTTTTTGGCTAGTAGCTACCCTGTTAATCTTCTGTTGTAGGAACTATTTAAAAAATGTCCAGCCATCAATAGCTCACACCTGTAATTCTAGCCACTCAGGAGGCTGAGATCTGAGGATCATGTTTTGAAGCCAACCCAGGCAGGAATGTCTATGAGACGCTGATCCTCCAGTAAATTGCCAACAAAGCAGAAGTGGAGCTGTGGCTCAAGTGGTGTAAAGTGCTAGCCTTGAGCAAAAGAAACTCAGGGGCAGTGCCCAGGCTCCCAGGACCAGAAAGAAAGAAATCAAGCTGGTGTCAGTTCACTCGGGAGGCTGAGATCTGAGGATGACTGTTTAAAACCATCCTGAGCTGGAGACTCATCTCCACAGTTACCCAGCAGAAAACCAAAAGCAGAGCTGTGGGCTTACGTGGTAGAGCAGCAATAAGAAGTCTTGTAAGGAGTTAAATTTTGCTACAAATGCAGTATTCTATCTCAATTACATGTGTCATCATTGCTTCCAGATTTTAAGACTAAAATTAAATGAGCCCTAACACATTATCACTGTCTTTTAAGATGGCTTTAGGAGTAGGCCCAGCGTTACATTCCTGCAATCCTAGCTACTTGGTAGGCAAATTACAGTTGGAAAATCACAGTTTAATCCCAACTCTAGCAAAAGCCATCTCAACAAGAGCCATCTTAGCAAGAGCCATTTCAACAGAATAAATTGAATGTGGTAGCTCATATCTGTAATCCCAGCTATGTGGGCAATACAAGTAGGGAGATTATAGTTGAAGGCCAGCATAGGCTAACGCACAAGATCCTCTTGTACAAGCCAAGTTCACACCTAGAACGGGCTTGAGAGTCGGTGGAGTGCAGTATTTACCTCAGAGTGTTGTGTGCGCAGCATTACTAGGTATGTTTTTGTGAAGACAGTTAAGCCTTCAGGATGTAGCACATGGCAGCTTTCTAGTCTGTAAAGTGAACGTGGTAAGGTCTCTGAGAACTCTGAAGATTCAGTGAGATAATGGCTGCAAAGTGTTGATCTGTAGAGCAGCACAGTGCATGTGAAGTTTGAAAATTGTCCATTACCTTTTAAGGTCATCACACATTTTTCTAATTTCTCTCCTCATATTATAGGACAATATATCATACAGTCAGGGGTACTCAGGTCTCATGCAACAGGACCTAACATTTGCTTTATAATGTATATGTACCCTCCATATACTTGTAAGTCTTCTTTAGATTGTTTGTAATTGCTAATACTATGTAAGTTCAACGTGACAAAATGACAAAAAGGTATATATGTTTAGTACCAACAAAACTTCTTTTTGGTTGGTTGAACCAATGGATACAAACCCATGGTGATGATAAAGATTCCTCATAAAATTGAAACTTTGCATAGGATTTAGGTTGTTTCTTAGCTTATGCTTACTTCGGTAACTTATGTATGATAACTTTGGTAACTTATGTTATTTTTTTTGTTTATTTTTGTTTATTTTTTATTTACTTATTTATTTTTGGGTCCGGTTGTGGGGCCTGAACTCTGGGCCTGGGCACTATCCCTCAGCTCTTCAGTTCAAGGCTAGCGCTCTACCACTTGAGCCACAGCGCTACTTCTGGCTTTTTTTTATGTGGTGCTGAGGAATCAAACCCAGGGCCTCGAGCATGCAAAGCAAGAGCTCTATCACTGAGCCACCTTCCCAGCCCCGGTAACTTATGTTATAAATTACGCTATTGAAGGGCAGATTTAAAACTCCTACTTAGGTCCTATTATACATAGTTATAATAAAATTTCTTGTGAATCTAATTTCTAATGATTAAAAACCCTTTTAGCTGGACACTGGTGGCTCACTTCTACTTACTGAGTAGGCTGAGACCTGAGGATCACAGTTCAAATCCAGCCTGGGCAGGAAAGTCCATGAGGCTTTTATCTCTAGTTAACTACCACAAAGCCAAAAAATGGAGTTGTGGCTTGAGTGATAGAGTACTCGTCTTTAGCACAAAAGGTCAGGGACAGCACCCCAGGACCTGAGTTCAAGCCCCAGGACCAGCACCAAAGAAAAGCTCTTTTAGAAAAATTAGATTGACAGCTGGGCGCCTGTGGCTCACGCCTGTAATGCTTAGCTACTCAGGAGGCTGAGATCTGAGGATCCAGGTTCAGAGCCAGCCCGGGCAGGAAAGTCATGAGACTTAACCTCCAATAAAGCACGAGAAAAATGGAAATGGCACTGTGGCTCAAACGGTAGAGCACTTGCCTAGAGCTGAAGAGCCCAGAGACAGCGCCCAAGCCCACCGTTCAATACCATGACCGACCAAAAAAAAAAAAGAAAGAAAGAAAAATTAGATTAAAAAACAGCCCGGAAGCCGGGCACTGGTGGCTCACACCTGTAATCCTAGCTACTCAGGAGGCTGAGATCTGAGGATCATGGCTCAAAGCCAGCCTGGGCAGGAAAGTCAGTGAGACTCTTGTCTCCAATAAACCACCAGAAAACCGGAAGTGATGCTGTAGCTCAAGCAGTAGAGCGCTAGCCTTGAGCTGAAATGCTGAGGGACAGCACCCAGGCCCAGAGTTCAAGCCCCACGACCGACAGAACAAAAAACAAAAAACCAGGCCTGGTTCTTTGCTTTCTGCTCATGACTCAGTAACAGAAGTAATAGTGGCTTTCTTGTGTGTAGGATCTGGATGGAAATCTCCTGGACTCCTGGGAGGGGGTGAGAGTGCAATGCCTTTGGTGTTTGAGTGACGGGAAGACTGTCCTGGCGTCAGATACACACCAGCGGATCCGGGGGTATAACTTCGAGGACCTCACAGATAGGAACATGTAACTATTTTCTGTTCCCATTAAACTGCAGTTATCTGACTTAGGCTAAAATGTGTATGTAGTAGGACCTTTTCAGAACAATTTTTTTCTTTGGCTAGTGATTTGGATTGTTGGTGAATCCTTAATTCACATTTTTAGTAATTGAAATATATAAGAATGATTCACACAAAATTGTCGTGTGTAAGCCAGACCACTTTATATTCTCATAAGGTGAACATCTTGATTTTTAATTTTGTTTTGATGGATTATTTTTTCTGATTACAGAGTACAAGAAGATCATCCTATTATGTCTTTTACAATTTCAAAAAATGGCCGATTAGCTTTGTTAAATGTAGCTACTCAGGTATGTATATTAAAATTTTGTTTAATTCTTTAAATTTTTTAAAGGAAAATTATATTTTATGATTTTGTGAGTGTGTACATTTAAAATATTTCTACTTAATCTTTTAAGTTTTATTGCATATATGATCCTTAAATGTACACAGGACCAGCCTTAAATCGATCCCAGTGAAAATGCTCCATTGAGTAAAGGGATGGATATTCCCAGGTTGCTTTGGAAGTGTTTGTTTATGCCAGGTGTGGTGGCGTACATCTATAATCCCAGCATATGGGAGGGAGAGGCCCATCAGGATTGTATAGTGAGATCCTGTATTCATTCCCTGTCCCAGAATAAAAAACCAAACTATACATGCCTATATTCTCTTCTGCCTGCAGGGAGTTCATTTATGGGACTTGCAAGACAGAGTTTTAGTAAGGAAGTATCAAGGTGTTACTCAAGGGTTTTATACGATTCATTCATGTTTTGGAGGCCATAATGAAGACTTCATCGCTAGTGGCAGTGAAGGTAAATGACTCTAAGTTCACATATTAATGCGTTTAAAGTTACTCTTTAAGCAAACTCAGGGTGTATTGTTTTCTATTAATTTACCCAATATGTTTAATTTTCTCCCTCCTTTTTTTTGGGGGGGGTGTTTCCTGGTCGTGGGGCTTGAACTCTTGGCCTGGGCGCTGTCCCTCAGCTCTTCAGCTCAAGGCGAGCACTCTACCACTTGAG
>NW_012267467.1:428079-443731 GCF_000151885.1 Dipodomys ordii
CACTTGAGCCACAGCGCCACTTTCTGGCTTTTTTTTCTTTTTGCTTATGTGGTGCTGAGGAATCGAACCCAGGGCCTCAGGCATGCAAGGCAGGCGCTCTACCACTGAGCCACCTTCCCAGCCCTCTACTTTCTTTTTATTGTCCTGTTTAGATTTCAGGTCCTACTCTCTGAGTCATAGATCTACAGCTGTATTTGTGCTTTTCTAATTAGTCATTCTGAAATTCATTCTTGAAGTATGCAGAACTGGTTTGAGCAAGCAGGAAAATGCCCTCTTTATAATTACAGATTTACCCATAAAAGAACATTTATGCCTCCATTGATGTGTACTGAATTGTTCACCCTTATACTTAGTGACTTTGATGTAGATACCTCTGGTGGGCCAGCCAGTTTCTCTTTCTTTGGCTTATGCCGCACCAACATAGTCATGGTCCTAAGAAAATGATGCTTTCCTATGAACTTTAAACTATAAAAAATTGTGTTGGTGTTACTACAGTTTGAACTCGGGGACTGGCTCATGTTAGGTTATGTCCTACCACTTTATCCAGTCCGTCAGCTGCATGTCATTTGTATCTTCTAGAATCTTTACATACTGTGAAAACATTGACTTCTAATTAAAAGTTATACCTGTTTAGAAATTTTGGGAAGTTAAATAACATTAAAAATCTATAAGATACTGTAATCATTTAAATAGTTCATTTGACAACTTTAAAAGAGAGTATATAAGGGACTTAGACGATGATTTGCTTATAATGGTAGATGAAATAGAATGTTTTTACAAGCTACACAATGTAGATGAACTTCTAAAACAGTGAAAGATACCAGATACAAAAATCTAATGCAGCAGTACTACTTGAAGCAGAGACCTAAAGTAGTTCTCTACACAGAGCAGTGTCTTCTTAATGGAATCTGTGTATGACTCATGGATAATGAAAGTGATCTGGAACTGTGTTGATGGTTGAACAATTCTGTGAATGCACTAAACACCATTGAGTTAGACATTTTAGTAAGTTATCTTAAAAAAAAGTTGATTTATGTACAGACGCACACAAAAGAAATCCTGCAGATTTTGAAGCTAAGCAACTGAAAGAAGCAGGTTGATTTAAAAATTAGGAAATTCTAAATAATTAACTCACTTGATTTGATTTTTCTCTTATTCAACATAATCATGAGTAATATATAACATTAATATATTATTATGTAATAAGTAACCTAAGAAACCAGGTATTTTAATGATTGTTGCCAGTGTATTTTGTGATGTTTTGACACTGATTTTGACTTTCTAACTGGTTCCTTTTTTTTCTTTCCTTCTTCCTCTTTCCCCTTATGAACATTTCATCTTATCTCCATTCAGAGGAATGCAGTAGCATGGATAGTTGATGGCAAATTTGGAGCAGACGACTTCTGTTTAACTTAAAATTAGTCGTATTTTAATGGCTTGGGATTTGGTGCAAACAAACATGATTGATAGCTGGACAGACATGCTCGTCATGAAAACAGAGCCATTTCTGAAGCCCGATTGGGGCCAAACACGTACACCTTGCTTCATAGTAACCAGTTGAAATGAAGCACGTCGTTAGAACGTTGTTGGACGCCATGTTGAATTCTCCCCCCATCGGTTGTGAAGAACTATGCTACATCCAGGCTTACCCATTGAACTCAGTATATATATATATTTTTTCCCTCCTGCCTTTTGTCTGGCAGGATACCATTCTTGTTGCTCTTCTGTGTAATGAAGTTTAAATGCTTGTTTGGAAAACTTTATTTAACAGTTTAGAAGGCTTGATAGAAAGAGTGCATTAGTCTGAAGAGTATACATTGGATAGGAAAGAATTTCCTTCTTTTGTTTCTCCAAATCTCTCCGCCTTATTTAGCTTGAGATCTTTGCAGCTTGGTTCATGGATTTTAGCCTTGCCCGTTGCGCAGTATATACTGATCCAGATGACAAACCAGTGAACTATGTCAAAAGCACTCTCAATATGACATTTGACAAAAAGTTTTGTACTTTTCACATAGCTTGTTGCCCATAAAAAGGGTTAACAGCACAATTTTTTAAAAATAAATTAAGAAGTATTTATAGGATTAAAGTGACTTCATTTGTATACATTTGGAATCTAAACCAGCTTAAAAAGTTTCCTCTATGACTTAGATACACAGCAAAGCTGATGGCTCTTCTGTGAACCACGTGACAGACCGTCACAACAGTGCTTGAAGGACATGTACAGCAAAGTCAGTAACACTTTGAGGGTACCCACTCACACACAATTTGCTTTATCATGAAGGAACATTGGTATCTGACGCTGAAGAAACTCAAGATTCAAAAACTAGTTTTAAATCTGCCAACATGAGGTAGCCAGTCATCCGTGCAGGCTTTCCACATTTGTTCCAGGATGTTCACTTGGGAACCCATACTGGTAGGGTACAGCAGGAGTAGAAATCAGCAGGTTAAACCACTTTGAAGACTCACAACACAGTTGAAACTTGAAGTCAGCAGGTTACAAATAAACTGGGACTACAACCTCATAGTTACTTCTCCTACCTGCCCTTGGTACCTTGACATGTTAGGGATATAAATTAATAGGCTCCTTCTCAGCTTTTCTGATGTTGCCATACTAAACCTCACTCAAACTGGTGCTGTGGACAGTCTCTCCTCCCCTTTTAGGAAAGGTTCTTCCATGGGAAAAAAGTTTTAATTTTGAGAATTTCACATTTAAGATAATCCAAAAGCCTGATGTGCACATTGTGCTTTTAAACCCTAACAGTGGAGTAAAGCACACTTGGCCTCCCTTGAAATTGTTTTTTAAGCAGAGGAAAGTAGGGGGACATTGCTGTTGTACTGGAAAAAGGAGTGGGAATAACCCCAAAGCTAAGATCCTGGTGGAGAAAAAACTCACGCCAAGTTCCTCTTTAGGCCTTTCCCAGTCTGGTATACATCACCATGACAACACCCTTCAGTACCCACAAAGAAGAAAAAGGCTTGGATTGTGGGGTGGAAGGGAGGGGTGGCAGCAGGGGGCAGGAATGTCAGGGAAGGGGAGAAGAATGAAAACACATTTGGCCTTAAAACAGCATGTATTCTCTCAAGACCCCCTGGAAACAAAAGACAGGTCATAGATTTATTTTATCAAACTGGTGTGTACATGATTTCATTAAGATTCATTTTGCAGAGACCACCACCTACTAGAATCAAAGAATTCCTGTTTTGATACTCCTGAGTTAAAATAACTATGTTACCGTTTATCTGGTACTTCATTTTTCTTGACTAAAATTACTTTTTACTTTAAGCTTGAATAAAAATCTTCATTGACAACTGTATATAATTAAGTGGCAACTTCTCTTTACCTCAGTACAGTTAGAACCATATTTTAAGTAATTTGTATAAACCCTGAAGCCATTAATGCACCCATCTCTATAGTAACACCCTTAACAAAATGTGGGCATAGAATCTCCACGGCTGTTTACAAACTTGGTTACAGTGTGCTACCCTGCACGTGTAACATTGGCTGAGATTTGTCAGATTCCACTGCAGCCAGACACCCTTTGGCCTGTGTTTTCAAAGGTCTTTTGAGGTGCAATATAAAAAAGGGGGAGAAAAGAACATAGCTCCTACTAAATGGAGTAACAATTATGCAGAGGTTTCCATAGCAGCTAGGTGAGTTTGCTCCCTAGGTCTGTCGTAACTGGCAGCCTCCTGTGTATACTGGCATGTTGATGTGCCAATTTGCTGTCGAGGTCTGTTTTATACATTTGCTGTGGTTGTGATAGTGAGGTGGGACAAAAAAAAGGAGAAAAGATGACTGGAGAAACCCAGGATTTTATGGAATAGTATAAACCCAGTGGCAGGATTTTCTAGTCCATAGCTATTAGTTGAAATTGTCTGAAAATGCTTTTAGATTATATAGTAGACTTAAGAGGGTTTCTATCAAGCCATCCACAAGATACAAATGTATAAGTTGAAAAGTACTAATACTTTTTGCACATAGATCAAAATAGAGTGGAGAATTTTTGGCTCCAAAATTCAGGTTAGTAGGTTTATTTCCATGTATTTAAAAAAAATTTTTTTGGTTATGCAATGATTAAGGGCTACAGCAAGAATGAAATGTCTTCTTCCTGTTAAATAAGTGGTTATTAATGGTAAAATGTTGGATTTGGTTATTACGGTGGTTGGTGTGTGGGTGGTAAAGAATAAGTGGGAATTGGAAGGGATAATGACTTACCTAGTTTTGGTTATGTATTTATGCCAACTACATTTCTGTTCCTCTTATTGGCCAGATAAATGAGTTATATTAACCCAGGTAAGTAGTTTGGACACAGAAGGTTTTGTTTGCAGACGCCCACAAATGAGCCTGGTTCATCAGGTGGGAGAGTAAAAAGGGATTCCAAGTTGAAAAGAAACCAATATTGTCAATATTTTCTTACTCTAAATAAAAACAAGTAGTGGTACAGTGAGTTTTATTAGTGTTCTGCCTCTGGAGTGGCATTAATAGAAAACCCTTTTTTCCCCACCCCTCCCCCCACCTTGAAATCTTCTTTTTTAGGGTGTCTGTTCCTGCAAACAAGGACTGGCCCTGTCACCTCTGCCTCACAGTGGGCAGATGCATCTTACATCTCTTGAAAGGGAGCATGTCCATGTCAGTTTTTTCACAGAAGAAGAATGGCTGCCCTTCAGTGGGAGAACAGAAGATGTTTGTCTTAGTATCCTTTTTTTGTCCCATCTCTAAAATGTATAAATATTTTTACTTAGTTTTACTTGTATCTCTCAGACTTCAGCAACTCTCCTTTTTGGTTGCAGCCCAAAACATATCCATCTCAGAACCATATTTAACACAATTTGCAGACTTTAAAAGAAGTGAATTTTCATTCACACTTAGACACTTTCTAAGAACAGGGTGAACTTAATTGAAAATTTTCAGTGTTAAGCTATTATTATAGTAGCTACCCTATAGTTGCAAATGAAAACTATAAAACCCAGTCCCTACCTACTTAATCCAGATACACTGGATTTAATGAAACTAATAGTGTAAAAACGTGTGTGTGTATGTGTGTGTGTGTGTGTTGTATAAAGTGTGGGAGAGAGTATTTAATACCTAAGCCCTGGAAATGGCTGTTCTAGGTTTGGTTGATTTTACTAAAAGTCTTGTGCACAAGCGAAGTGCCCTCTGTTAAGGCTTGGTTAATACTCGTATATTTTTATAAGATTGAAATTGCATCCCCATCTTAAAATCATTTTCATGTCAGTGTGCTAGAACTGAGTCATAACATTCTTAGGCACAGATGGGAAAAATAATTGACTCCTTGAAAACGTGTGTGGTGAGGGGAATATAGATACACAAAAGCATGTAATGTACTTAGAAGCCAAGCAGAGATCAAGGAGTCAGTGTTCATCTCCCAAGATTTCTAAATTGTCAAGATTTACATGGCATCGTGGTGGAACTAGTGCTTAGAGCTTTTGATATGTAAAAACTATTTGCTATGAACTGATGAAATGCTTCAGAGGATTGTGTTCTTAAATTTTGAGGTTCTGTTTTTTTAACTGCCTCAGATTATATTTAGTTTAAGTTTCTTTGCTTTATCTCATTTAAGTTTAAAAACTTCAGGTCTCATATTTATTTTTACTTGCCCTACTAATTATTTACAAGACACTTTTTGTTGACTTTTACAAATGTGTGGTATATTAAATGTTTTTAAAGCTTTTGTTGTGAAGTACATAAATTTTGATTTGCTCTACTGATACTTTTTTTAATTATACCTTTTCCATGTCAGTGCACAACACTTACCCAGTCATTTGTATCCCTTCTTTCAATCCAATAAACATAATGAACAAGTTATTATTGGTGTATTACATCTCCCTAGTATCCATTCTGTACATCTACCATGAAGAACTGGTGTGCTGGGCCTGACTTCCATGTATTTGTCCATGGTTTATGGAATGAAATCCCAAGAAGCAATGCCTAACCTGCTTGGATGTCTACAAGGCCATTGAGCAAGTGTGGATAAGTTTAGCAAAATTTTAGGAGTGTTGCCCCTTAAAAGGAGAAGATAGTTGCCCTTTTTTGTTCCAAGATATTACTGCATCCCACTTGTATATTTAGGCACTGGATATGTTGACTAGTAGAGAAAATGTAGTTCCAATTTGGAAATCTTTCATCAATAGAATTTGTACTTTTCTAAAGATTTCCTTAGAGGGTGTTAGCAGTTCTTCAAAAACTCATTTGAGGGTTGGGAAGGTGGCTCAGTGGTAGAGCGCTTGCCTTGCATGCCTGAGACCCTGGGTTCGATTCCTCAGCACCACATAAGCAAAAAGAAAAAAGCCGGAAGTGGCGCTGTGGCTCGAGTGGTAGAGCACTAGCCTTGAGCCTTGAGCTGAGGGACAGCGCCCAGACCCAGAGTTTGGGCCCCACGACCGGACCCCCCCCCCCAAAAAAAAAACAAACTCCCATTTGAGGCTGGGAAGGTGGCTCAGTGGTAGAGTGTTTGCCTTGCATGCCTGACGCCCTGGGTTCGATTCCTTAGCGCCACATATACAGAAAAGGCTGGAAGTGGCGCTGTGGCTCAAGTGGTAGAGAGCCTTGAGCTAAGAGCTAAGGGACAGCGCCCAGGCCCAGAGTTCAAAAAAAAAAATTGAATTCAATAAGTTCTTATAATACGCTTGTAAGAAAAAAGGAAAAGAAACATTTTCCCCATCTGAATTATTACAGCAGGAAGTTCAAATGTAAACGGTGGAAGGCATCAAATGAAATAGGGGCACCAGGTTATCTTAATGCGCCTTGAGCAGCCTCTTCTTCGTACTACTGACTGGAGGTTTACAGCTTCCTCTGGCCACTACCCAAGAAATCTTTATAGATCTTGCTTCTAAGATAGCAGCTATTGGAAGGTTGACTAAGTTCCATCCAGCATCACTCTGGGGTCTGGGGTCTGCATCTATCTGATTTGAATAGGGTTACAAGTTCACCTCTGGTAACAGTACATGCTTGGAATGTGCAGGATGTGGGTTCAATCCATAGTGATAGAAATAAAATTTTAATTTCCAAGATCAGATGAGATTGAGCACATTCAGGATGATATGGCCATAGACGGAAATAAACATTTTAAAATCAAGCTCAATGCTGGTGGCTGCCTGTGATTACAGGAGGCTAAGATCTGAGGATCATGAATGGTTCAAAGCCATTCTAGGTAGGAAAGTGTAAGACTTAACCTTCCATTAACCAGTAGAAAGCTGGAGTGCAGCTGTGGCCCAAGAGGTACAGCATTAGCCTTGAGTTAAAGAGCAAATGGACATCACACAAGGCCTAACTTCAATGGCACAAAACACAGAACTTAAGCAAATGGAGCCACGTGATGGTGGCTCACACCTGTGCTCCTACTCATGAGGTTGAGATCTGAGGATTATGGTTCAAAGCCAACCCAGCCAGTTAGTTTCATGAGACATCTCCAGTAAACTCAGAAAATGCTGTGGCTCAAAGTGGTAGAGTATTACCCTTGAGTGAGAAACATGGACAGTGCCCAGGTCCTAAGTTCAGTGAGCCTCACAACTGACCAAATAAATCTATGTGTTGACTGAATAAGTTACCTTTTTCTAAGCTAAAAAACTGGTCTGATGATTTTATATCAACAACAAAAAGCCTCTGAAAGTTAAAAACTTACTTCTGATAGGGGGAAAAAAACCCTTCATTCTTAAGGAAAAAATATCTGAACTTTTCCCTAGTAAGTACATACACCTCAATGTTGGGGGAAGGGGACATTTATTTTACTTATACCCTTATGTGTAGGTGTAGGAATGTAAAGTCTCTTTTTTTAGTGAGATTTGTCAGACACCAAAGCCATTGAAGGAAAATTTTATTGAATAGTGAGAACCATAAATACACTACTGGGACCTGGAGCTAGTTTGCTGGGAAAACAAAATTTTTTTGTTTTTGGTCCATCGTGGGGTTTGAACTCTGGGCCTGGGTGATGAGACAGCTCTTCAGCTCAAAGCTAGGACTCTACCACTTGAGCCACAATACCACTTCCTATTTTCTGGTTGGTTAATTGGAGGTAAGAGTCTTCATGAACCTTCCTGTCTGAGTTGGTTTTGAACCGTGATCCTCAGATCTCAGCCTCCTGAGTAGCTAAGAGTTCAGGTGTGAGCAACCAGCGCCCAGCAGCAAATACTCTTAAGGGGATTGTTTTTAAGCCTTAGCCATGCAGGTGAAGTAACTTCATTGTGGCCTCTTGACCCTTTTTCTGGCAATACAAAACTACCCCCCAATAATTTCTGTGACTCCAAAGAGGCCAAGAGAGAGAACAAAGCTAGTTTTGGCTAACATTTTCTTTGTGTGGCCCGGGCACTACTTCCATACAAAATATGGTCTATTTGTATGTGCAGTTTAGCGTAATAGCTCCCTTCTACCTGAGGCTAGAGCCAATCCAGGCCCCAAAGGTCATTATCAGCATTTAACCTTTAGAGGGACCTCACACTTTGATTATCCACCTAATTCTACCCCTTTGGATGCTGTCAAAGTGATCCTTTGCCTAAATACCAAAGCCGAAGATAACACTAGGGACACAAATCAGGATTTGGAATGATTTTTGAAGTTCACCTTCACACTGGAAGAACCAGAAAACATAGCTGAAGAAATTCAGTGTTTTCATCAAGGGCAAGTTTACAAATACAGCTCTGAGGAACTGAGGGTTAGGTTCTGCTGTGCATATGAAACGGCTTGTATTGGTTCTCACAACTCACTGGTCAATGCAGAAGGGTTAATCTGAGCATTAAGCAGAGCATTACTAACACATTTTTTGGTTTTTGTCAGTTGTGGGGCCTGAACTCTGGGTCTGGGCACTGTCCCTCAGTTCTTCAGCTTAAGGATAGTGCTCTACCAATTGAGCCATAGCACCACTTCCAGCTTTTTCTGCTCATGTGGTGCTGAGGAATCGAACCCAGGGCCTCATGTGTGCAAGGCAAGCACTCTACCACCGAGCCACCTTTCTAGCCCCTTAATGTGCTTTTTTAATGGACCCTTAACTGAGCCACATCATGATTCCAATTGGTACCATCTTTAGCAAATCTCTAAACCTATTAAAACATCAGCTGAGTACTGGTGGCTCCCATCTGCAATCCTAGCTACTCACGAGACTGAGATCTGAGGATGATGGTTCCAAGCTACCCCAGGCAGCAAAGTCCCGGAGACTTTTAAAATTACAAAACTATGACCTGGCCAGAGCCAGGATAGTATTAGCCTTAGAGGTGATTGTGGACGTGTACTGGTTTTTAAATGAAAGCTCATGATAAAAATCTTGTTTTTAAATTTTATTTTCCTTTCTATAAGCAGGAATTACATTGTACCTGGGCAAATGGCTTGAAAAGATTCACAAAGACTACAATGAATTATATATATGTGTGTATGTGTATGTGGGGGGGGGTCATTTTTTTGTATAACCTTCTTGTGTTAAGACTTAGCTAACATTTCCATAAATCCTTAAACTACAGTAACACAAAGTTGCCGCAACATTGGCAAAAAGGGTAATTTTCTCTTCTTTTTGTTAGTCATGGGGCTTGAACTCTGGGCGTGGGCGCTGTCCCTGAGCCTTCAGTTCAAGGCAAGTGCTCTACCTCGTGAGCCACAGCACCACTTCTGGTTTTCTGGTGTTTCTTTGGGGTAAGAGGCTCACAGACTTTTCTTCCTGGGCTGGCTCTGGAGCTGGCTTTGAACAGCTATCCTCAGATCTCAGCCTCCTGAGTAGCTAGGATCACAGGTGTGAGCCACCAGCACCCGGCTCAATTGTCTTTCTTTTGTGCACATTACTACATTGTTCCGTGGTCTGACTTCAAGACAGCCCGTCTCATCTACTAAGTGTCCCTTTCAGATGTATTCTTTCTTTGGCAAGCAAGGTTGGCACATGTGCCTACTACTACACACACACTACCATTTTCACTATACAGTTTGTGATACAGAAATACCTTCATATGCTGGGGTTCAGATTAAAGTTGAGAACCAGAAACTTATAAAAACTCAATTCATGTTTTTCAAATACTTTATATGGTAAAAATACAGCAAAAATAGGTATTTTGTTCAAAGACGAAAATATATACTGGTATGGTTACAGTTCTAAAGATGTTGTGTAGTGTGGGTTGACTTCAACTGTAGCTTCTGCACCCTCAGTCATTTATCAAAGCTAAAATCATGCTGTGGAAAGAAATCAACGGTACAGATGTTAGAAACACCCCCAGGGGAAAGGGAAGCGTAGAAACAGTGGGCAAAGGGCGAACCAATTCAGCAGTGGTACTCACTGGACACTGTGTTGGAAATGAACTGTACAACATGGGGAGGGGGAGATGCCAGGAGGAGAAAAACTGGGAGAAAATGAGGGAAGTGGGGACCCTGTTCACAAGAAATGTACTAATTACTTATGTAACTGTAAGCCTTCAACCTCTACAATAAAATTTGTCCCTCAGAGTCTGGTGTGTCAGACTTGCATCCTTGAGCCACACGAATATTCCTTTGAGTAGAAGATGATCAGACCTGTACTCACTAGACACTAAGCTGACTATGCTGAAAATTAACTTTGGAGCAGGGACAGGAGGGAAAAACTGGGGGAAAATGAGGGAAGAGGTGACGCTGTCCAAAAAGAAAGTCTCAGGGCCTTTGCTGCTGGGGCTGGCTTTGCAGTGTGATGCTTCGATCTCAGCCTCCTGAGTGGCAAGGATGACAGGCAAGAGCCACTGTGCCCGGCTCAGGCACCTCCACTTTCATGTTCTTTGTAACACTTCAGAGCTGAAACTGGCAAGCTGCAGGCTTTCTGTATGAAGGGTTCTTCACAGCTAGCTCCTTTGTGTCACCTAAAGTACCTTCCAGTATCCTGACATCAGCCTTCACCCAGTAAATACACACTAGTGGATAGACGACATAGCATCTGGGAAGTTACCTGGGAACTTTATACTCACCTATAAAGATACATGAAGAAACAGAGCAAGTGGAAACCAAGCTTGATCATTGCCTCTTTCATATGTGACTTTAGCTGCCCTCGGTTGTGTATCTCTGTTGGGTCAAACACTCCCATGTTACCACTTGGCACCATAATGAACCTGATGAAGGACACACATTTTAGATGGGGAATTCAGTCAGCACAGACACTGAAAAACAGGTGACTAACAGTGATCAACCTTAAAGGTGAGCTAGACATAAAGCATGCAACTGCCAGCCAAAGATGGAGTGATATTACAATGTTTTAGGCTACTACTTAGTTTTCTTCTTGTTGATTTTTGTTTCAACTTGCTGCTAACGGAAGAAAATATAGTAACATTCTGATGAGGATTTTTTTTTTTGTCGGTCATGGGGTTTGAACTCTGGACCTTGGCTCTACCACTTGAGCTACAGTGCCACTTCGGTTTTCTGAGTGGTTCACTGGAGATAAGAGTCTCACAGACCTTTCCTGCCCGGACTGGCTTTGAACGGTGATCCTCAGATCTGAGCCTCCTGAGTATCTAAGATTACAGGCCTGAGCCACCGGCACCCAGCTTAGATGAGGATTTTTAAATGCACTGAGACCTTTTGACCCATCTTCTGTTATTCCTACAGTTATTTCTCAGCAGCTCCAAAATCCAATCAATTTCATCAAGCTTTCAGAAACCTCCTTATGGAAATTGGGTTATTTCAGGAGAAAAAGTGCTTGCTATCTATGTAACGTGTCCTCAGTAGTGTTTATGACCCTTCCTGTTCCCACAGCTCATGGTACCACTGTGGCTTGTGGCTTCCTTGCCCACTCACACGTCTATGAGATGAAGACCTCTCAAGTTTCATCAATCTAAAATTTTCCCTCAAATACTAGAATGCCCTTATTTTGGTAGAGAGGATGTTGTCACTTAAATGCTCATGTAATATCTTCAGTCTCAGCCTTACCATTCTCTCACTTCTAGTTTACAGAATGTTACTATTGCTGGGTGCCAGTGGCTCAGCCTGTAATCCTAGCTACTCAGGAGGCTGAGATCTGAGGATCATGGTTCAAAGCTAGCCCAGGCAGGAAAGTCTGTGAGACGCTGATCTCCAATAAACCACTAGAAAACCAGAAGTGGTGCTGTGGCTCAAGTGGTAGAGCACTTGCCTTGAGCTGAAGAGCTGAGGGACAGCACCAGAGTTCAAGCCACACGACCAACAGAACAAACCAAAAAGAATGTTACTATTAAACCATTGGCTCATGCTTGTAATCCTAATCTGAAGATCTATGTTTGAAGCCTGTGCAGGCAGTAAAATGCATGAGACTCTTTTTTCCAATTAACCACCAGAACGATGGAAGGGGAGTTGTGGCTCAAAGTGGTAGAGCACTAGTCTTGCGCAAGAGAGCCCAGGGACCTTGCCCAGGCCCTGCATTAAAGCTCCACAACGACACACCCCCTACAAAAAGAAGGAAAGACATGTTACTATTAGCCAGGTGCTGGCTCTAGAATGCAATCCTAGCTACTCAGGAGGCTGAGATCTGAGGATCAAAGCCAGCCCAGGCAGGAAAGTCCAAAAGACTCTTGTCTCCAATTAACCACCAGAAAACTAGAAGTGGTACTGTGGCTCAAAGTGGTAGAATTCAGCAAAATCAAAAAGGACCTACATTAAAAATAATTCTTAAAAATGTTATTATTTTCTTTGTGGTCCTTAAAAACTTACTGGATTTTTCTCTCATCTTTCATAGCCAGTCTATTAAAGTATCTTTTTTTTATTTTTCATTTTATCTATTTATTTATTTTTTGGGTCCGGTCATGGGGCCTGAACTCTGGGCCTGGGCGCTGTCCCTCAGCTCTTCAGCTCAAGGCTAGCACTCTACCACTTGAGCCACAGCGCCACTTCCAGCCTTTTCTGTATATGTGGCGCTAAGGAATCGAACCCAGGGCGTCAGGCATGCAAGGCAAACACTCTACCACTGAGCCACCTTCCCAGCCTCAAATGGGAGTTTGTTTTTTTTTTGGGGGGGGGGGTCCGGTCGTGGGGCCCAAACTCTGGGCCTGGGCGCTGTCCCTCAGCTCTTCAGCTCAAGGCGAGCGCTCTACCACTTGAGCCACAGCGCCACTTCCGGCTTTTTTTTCTGCTTATGTGGTGCTGAGGATTTGAACCCAGGGCCTCATGCATGCAAGGCAAGCACTCTACCACTGAGCCACCTTCCCAGCCCGCACCCGTGTTTTTAACCTTTTAAAAATAGGAGGTAAACCTGTGACCAGCAGAACTGACAGGCAACCTGTTACTGCAATTGTGAGGATAGTAAGCACACATGATCTTTGTTTTTATTATTAACAGGAAAAGAAATTTTTATAATTGACTTCATAGAGCCTTTTACAATACTCTATATGTATTCTACACAAAGAATTCAAGCCAAAACTCTTCTAGCACATTTATAGTGTGGTCTGAGAAATACCAAGACCCATGGTCTCAGATTCCAGTATCCATTCTCATTCTCAAATGTACATTTTACTTAAAAGAAATCATAGGGTTACAGATATATGCTATAAAAAAAAAATCTGCATGGGACCAGGCCTAGTGCGTGACAAGTATCTGTAATTCCACCACTCAGGAGGCCAGGGCAGGAAGAGTATGAGCATGGGTTACACAGCAAGACTCTGCCGCAAAACACCACCACCAGCATCTGGTGAGGAACTGGCCTTCAAAACACCACCACCAGCAGGGCACCAGTGGCTCACGCCTGTAACCCTTGCTACTCAGGAGGCTGAGTAGGGCAAGAAGCATATGCTCATATTTAGAGTACATAAATCTTGGAAAATCCCTTAATTAAAATCCACTCCTTTCCTCATCTCTAATACATCCTGTGTGTGTCCTTTTGTGTGTTCTAATGCCCTCCAATGCTTTAGTCCTTTTTATTTTAACTGTACTTTACAATATCATGTTTAAGAATCAGCCAGGGAAAGCCAGGCATCAGTGGCTCATGCCTGTAATCCTAGCTACTCAGGAGCTTGAGATCTGAGGATTGCAGTTCACAGCCAGCCTGGGCAGGAAAGTCTGTGTGATGTAGAAAACTGCAAGTGCCCAGGCCCAGAGTTCAAGCCCCACGACGCCCCCCGTCCTGCCACAAAAAAAAAAGAATCAGCTAATGAAAAATGGCTTTTCCCAAAAATCTAGATAGAAAACCAAACCACTAACACACAAATAAATCCAGCATGTAGTAATGTAGTACAGTACATGCCTATAATCCCAGCACTCAGGGGAGGATAAAACAGGAAGACTGGAACAGTGAGACTGACTCAGTAAGCAAAAGACAAAACAACAAACACTAAAACTGATCATGCCAGTAAACACCTAAATCCCAGCTACTTGGGGGGTAAAGACTGGAAAATTACAGTTTAAGGCAAGCTTAGCAAAGGGTGAGTGGAATCCCCATCTTGACTAACAGGGCAGGCACTGTGATGATGTATATGCTCCTACTGACAGGTGGGAGGATCACAATCCATGCCAAAACTACAAACCCCGTGAGAAAGAACCCATGGGGGAGGGCTCGAGGGGCAGAACACTCAACTGCTAAGTAAAAGACCCTAATGCCAACTGTCAAGTGCTGCAAAAATTATTCAATTTTTATTTTGTACTGGTCCTGGGATTTGAACTGAAGGCCTGAGCACTGCCCCTGAAAATTCTGGCTTTGTGCTGGAAATAAAGGTCTTATGGACAGGCTGGGAAGGTGGCTCAGTGGTAGAGCACTTGCCTTACATGCCTGAGGACCTGGGTTCAATTCCTCAGCACCACATAAGCAAAAAGAAAAAAGCCAGAAGTGGTGCTGTGGCTCAAATGGTAGAGCGCTAGCCTTGAGTTGAAGAGCTGAGGGACAGCGCCCAGGCCCAGAGTTCAGGCCCCATGACCGGACCAAAAAAAAAAAGTCTTATGGACTTTCCTGCCTAGGCTGGCTTCAAACCATGGTCATCAGATCTCAGCCTTCTAAACATTAAGTACCCAATTAATTAAATTAATTAATTAACTGAATTAAAATAAACTCTAGATTTGTAAGCTTAGTTGTTATCGGTGGTGGTCATGGGGCTTGAACTCTGGGCCTGGGCGCTGTCCCTCAGCTCTTCAGCTCAAGGTGAGTGCTCTACCACTTGAGCCACAGCGCCACTTCCATTTTTCTGGTGGTTAAGTGGAGATAAGAGTCAAGGAGTTTCCTGCCCTTTGAACTGTGATCCTTAGATCTCTGCCTCCTGAGCAGCTAGGATTACAGGCGTGAACCACCAGTGTCTGGCTTCTACTAAACTATTTTTGAACAAACTTCCAAATTGATTAAGTAAAAATACTTCGTTAATTTGCCTTAGTTGTACAAAAAGCAGTGGAGTTACCTAATAAGTTATAGGCATAAAAACTTAATTTGAGGGGCTGGGAATGTAGCTCAGTGGTACAGTGCTTGCCTTGCATGCATGAAGCCCTGGGTTCAGTTCTTCAGTACCACATATACAGAAAAGGCTGGAAGTAGTGCTGTGTCTCAAGGGGTAGAGTGAGCAAGAGAAGTCCAGGAACAGTGCCTAGGCCCTGAGTTTAAGCCCCAGAACTAGCAAAAGAAAAAACAATCATTAAAATTAATAATAATAAATTTAAATAACTAAAATTAATAATGAAAAAAGGTATTATATTCTTAGGCTTTTGACTGTTCTTTGTGTGTGTGTGTGTTTTTTTGGTGTGGTTTTTTTTTTTTTT
>NW_012267467.1:445161-449031 GCF_000151885.1 Dipodomys ordii
AGCACCACTTCCAATTTTCTGAGTGGTTAATTGGAGATAAGAGTCTCATGGACTTTTTTGCCTGGGCTGGCTTTGAATCTCGATCCTCAGATCTCAGCCTCCTAAGTAGCTAGGATTACAGGCGTGAGCCACTGGTGCCCAGCCCTTGGGATGTATTTGAACCGCAATCCTCAGATCTCAACCTCCTGAGTAACTAGGATTATAGGCATGAACCACCAGTGCCTGGCTTGAGATACAGTTTTCCAAATGAAATATAATTTTATTTTCCACATGAGCTAGAAAAACTAGACTGAAAATGTGAAGACACAGAGGAATGTTTTTTAGGTCACGCTTAATGTACTTTCATCCAGAAAACCTGTCTGCTTACCTCAAAACAAATCAAGAACAAATGGCTTCCTTATATCTAGACAAGCTCTGCAGAGTACTCATGCCAAAATGAAATCGTGACTAAAGGTAAAATGGCCCTGAGACATACCAACTAACCAATCCATTTTTCCACAACCATACAAGAAAGGACTTTCACTCAACAAAAAGACCAATAAGCATTTTCCCAAGAGGAAAAAGGAGGTCTGAACATAGAAAACAAAAACAATGCCCACGCCTATAATCCTAGCTACTGAGGAGGCTGAGATCTGAGGATCGCGGTTCAAAGCCGGCCCAGGCAGGCCCAGGCAGGAAAGTCCAGAGACTCTTATCTCCAATAAACCACTCAAAAACGGAAGTGGTGCTGTGGCTCAAGTGACAGAGCACTTGGCTTGAGCTGAAGAGATGAGGGACAGGGCCCAGGCCCAGAGTTCAAGCCCCACAACTGACCAAAAAACAAAAACAAAAAAAACAAAAAAACAATGCCCTGGGTGCTGGGAAGGTGGCTCAGTGGTAGAGTGCTTGCTTTGCATGCATGAGGCCCTGGGTTTGATTCCTCAGCAGCACATAAGCAGAAAAAGCCAGAAGTGGTGCTATGGCTCAAGTGGTAGAGCGCTAGCCTTGAAGAACTGAGGGACAGCAGCACCAAGGCCCAGAGTTCAGGCCCAGGACTGACCAAAAAAAACCTACAACAATGCCCTTCATAAACAATCTTTACTTTGTGTGAGTAATGATATTGTCTAGTATGACAACAGAACCAGGAAGGACCATGCAGAGCTAAAAATGAAGCTTAAGTCTTCTAAAAAGCTGGGTGCTGGTGGCTCACGCCTATAATCCTAGCTATTCAGGAGGCTGAGATCTGAAGATCCAGTCCAACAGCATGCCTAGCAGACAAATCCATGAGACTCTCATCTCCAATTAAAACACCATAAAGCCAGAAGTGGTGGTGTGGCCCGAGTGGTAAAGAGCTAGCTTTGAGCAAGAGTTCAGGGGCAGCACTCAGGCCCTGACCTCAACCCTAAGGGCTGGCACCAAAAGTACATATACTTGTTATTTATAATAATCTTTAATATAGAAAATGAAGAGCTGACTTCAATGCCAAAAAATAAGCAAAGAAACATCTTACCTTGTTTAATTTTGAGCAACATGATCTAGCATTAATATAATCACATTCTAAATCAGACAATGTAATTATCTGGTAATCAAGTTAAGGAACTGTACTTCTCATATGACAAGTACTTAAGTTTCAGAAAGTCATTCTAGCTGCAAGTCAAAATTAAATCTGAGGTGAAATTTTTAGTTATTTCCTTGAAGTATGCTCATCAGTCAAGTCATTCTCACTCATGTTCTTTCAACAAACTATTTTCACAAAGTAATCATTTTACACTCAAGTCTAATCTAACACATACCAGATCATTTACCCATGAGATCCTAAATGTGGAACAGATAAAAATCTGGGGACTTGGAACATACTTTACTGGTTGAGCTCTATGAAGCTCTGGGTTTTATCCCCAGCAGTCCAAGAAAAAAAATTTAAATGTGGACTAGATATATATAAAAAAAAAAAACTCCACCTTCCAAACCCCTCATCTGTGATTTGTGTGTGTGTGTATGTGTGTGCCAGTGCTGGGGCTTGAACTCAAGGATTGGGTACTGTCCCTTAGCTTTTTCCTCTCAAGGCTGGCACCCTACCATTTTGGGCTTGTGCATGTGTTTGATTAGATATTAGAGTCTCTTAGACTTTCTTGCCATATCTCAGTCTCCTAAATATACCACTGGCATAAGCCACCAGTGCCCAGCTTTTTTTTTTTTCTTTCTTTCTTTTTACAGAGATTAGGACTGAACTGAAGGCTCCAACCTTCTTCATATTTTTAAGATTTTAAGAGAGGCTGGGAAGGTGGCTCAGTGGTAGAGTGCTTGCCTTGCATGCATGAGGCCCTGGGTTCGATTCCTCAGCACCACATATGCAAAAAGAAAAAAGCCGGAAGTGGCGCTGTAGCACAAGTGGTAGAGTGCTAGCCTTGAGCTGAAGAGCTGAAGGACAGCGCCCAGGCCCAGAGTTCAGGCCCCAAGACTGGACCCCCCCCCCAAAAAAAAAGAAATCACAGATGATTCCAAACTCTTAACAAAAAGCATATACTAGTGGTTCACGCCAGTAATACTAGCTACTTGGGAGGCTGAGATCTGAGGACCACCAGCCCAGGCAGGAAAGCCCATAAGACTCACCGCTAAGTAACCACCAGAAAACCATAAAGGGGGCTAGGACTCAAAGTGTTAGGTACAATGCTAGCCCTTGAGCTCAGAGACAACACCCAGGTCCAGAGTTTAAGCCTCATGGGGGAGGGTGGCAATCTACTCTAAAATTAAGTGGCTCATGCTTATAATCCTAGGGACTAAGGCTGAAATCTGAAGATCATGGTTCAAAGTCAGTTGGGGCAAGAAAGTTCATGAGTTTCTATCTCCAACTAACCACTAGAAAACCGGAAGTGGCACTGTGGTTCAAGTGGCAGAGTGCTTGCCTTGAGCTGAAGAGCTGAGGGACAGCCCAAGTTTCCTACAAATACCATAATATGTCCAACTTTATCCAAACACACCCTAAAGCTGGGCCCTGGTGTTTCATGCCTATAATCCTAGCTATTCAGGAGACTGAGGTCTCAGGGTCTTGGTTCAAAGCTAGCTGGGGCAGAAATATTAAAACAAAACAAACCCCAAAGATAACCTTACTGTCTACCAGTCTACCAATGTTGAATTTTCCACTTAGCATTTTCCTATGGTGTAAGCTATTTTATGTATTTTTGTTTGTTTAGGCACAAAGCTGGCACTCTACCATTAGAGTTACTGCTCCATTTCCAGTTTTGTTCTGCCACTCCTTGGGCTTGAACTCATGACCCGGGCACTGTCTCTGAGCTTTTGTGCTCAAGGCTAGCATTTGACCACTTTGAGCCACAGTTCCATTTTCAGCTTTTGGTGTTTATTGCAGATTATAATTTCATGGACTTTCCTGCCCAGCTTACTTCGAACCATGATCTCAGCCTCCTGGGAAGCTAGGCCACTTCAGTTATTTGAGGTATTTAATGGGTGATAAGATTCTCAGACTTCCCTGCCTAGGTTGGGTTCAAACTGCCATTGTCAGATCTCAACCTCCTTTACACCTGGCTATTTTACATTTAAAAATTTTGAAACCAGCCGGGTGCCTGGTGCTCATGCCTGTAATCCTAGCTACTCAGGAGGCTGAGGATCATGGTTCAAAGCCAGCCCAGGCAGGAAAGAGCATGAAAGTCTTATTTCCAATAAACCACTAGAAAACCAGAAGTGGTGCTGTGGCTCAAGCAGTAGAGTGTTCACGTTGAGTTGAAGAGCTGAGGGATAGTGCCCAGGCCGAGTTCAAGCCCCACGACCAATCGAAAAAAATAGCGCTTGCCTTGCATGCCTGAGGCCCTGGGTTCGATTCCCCAGCACCACATAAGCAAAAAGAAAAAAAGCCGGAAGTGGTGCTGTGGCTCAAGT
>NW_012267467.1:450151-451639 GCF_000151885.1 Dipodomys ordii
TGCCGGGCGGCCTGCCGCGCTCCCATGCCCGCTCTAAGCCCCGGGCCATCTGGGGCCCACCACGCTCAAGGAAAGGATACGAAGTAGACCGAAAGGAAGATGAGCGCGCAGCAATCTAGGAGAGAGAAGACGAACACGACCGCCTCCATCCTCCGCCGCCGCCGCTCCTCCCGTCAAACCTGCGCGGGTCCGCACAGCCTCATAGGCCGGCGTCCGTCCCGCTCCCGGCCTGCGGGGCGTGGGGCAGCCCCGCGGCATGCTGGGAGTTGTAGTCCGTCGGGAAGGCAGCCGTCCCGGGTCCTCGCTGGGAAGTGCTGCGGCTCTGCCCACCCACGGGCGGGGCCTCCGACCTACTCGCTGTGGGCAGTTCTGCTTCCGGAAGTCGATTGGCCGTCCTACGCGACGTTTGTTGTTTGTCCTTACTGTCAGGGTGTTTTGTTGCTGTTGCTTACTGCCTTTTATAAGCAGTTCCTAGGCTGGGAAGGTGGCTCAGTGGTAGAGCGCCTGCCTTGCATGCGTGAAGCCTTAGGTTCGATTCCTCAGCACCCCATCCACAGTAAAAGCCAGAAGTGGCGCTATGGCTCAAGTGGTAGAGCGCTCGCCTCGACACACAAGCTCAGGGACAGAACCCAGGACTGGCAAATAAATAATTGCTCTAGTGTTTAATCTACCAAACTTGGGACTGGTAAAGAGCGCTCGCCTTGAACTGAAGAGCACCGGGGCAGCGCCCAGGCCCCGCGAACGGACTCCCCCCCCAAAAAAAAGTTTTTTGCTTTTTGTTTTTTTGGTCAGTTGTGGGGCTTGAACTCGGCGTGGGCGCTGTCCCTCCGCTCTTCAGCTCAAGGCGAGCGCTCTTACCGCTGAGCCACAGCGCCACTTCCGGTTTTCTGGTGGTTTATTGGAGATAGGAGTCTCACGGTCTCTCCTGCCCGGGCCGGCTTTGAACCGCGATCCTCAGATCTCAGCCTCCTGAGCAGCTAGGATGAGGCATGAGCCACAGGCAACTGGCTTTCTTTCGTTCTTTCTCTGTTCTTTCCCATTTTCTTTTCTCTTTCTGAGCTAAAGACAACTCAGGGTCTTACACTTCCTAGCACAAAAGCTCAGGTACAGAGCCCAGGCCCTGAGTTCAAGTCCCAGGACCGGCAGAAAAATAAATTAAAAGGAAAAAAAAGAAAGAAAAGAAACGCGTGTGCTCTTCGCTGGAGTCTGCGGAGGCGCCAGGCCGGGCGCCCGCCAGCCGGGTCCGTGTCCCCCACTGGGGACCCGGAAGTGGAGCGTGCTCAAAGGGGGCCTAGCCATCCGGGGCCTCCTGGGCCAGCCTGAAAACAAAACTGCCAGAGCCTCCCGGGTATTTCTAGGGCTTCCCCTTCTTCAGGCGGCATGTTTTCCTCGCTCGCAGTGCTTCTGGGCGGGGAGAAGAGCACGGGCCTCGCCGCCGGGCGCCTCTGCAGCCGCTTGTCCGGCATCGCCGCAGACAGCCCCGCGAAG
>NW_012267467.1:452737-460321 GCF_000151885.1 Dipodomys ordii
GGCCCGCGCGCCCCCGCTGAGCCGCAGCGCCGCTTCCGGCTCGCGGGTGGTTCGCTGGGAGGAGAGCCTCACGGACTGGGCTGCCCGCGCTGGCTCTGAACCGCGTTCCTCAGACCTCAGCCGCCTGAGCAGCTAGGGTGACCGGCGTGAGCACCAGGGGCAGGCTTGGCAGATTCAATAAAAGGAAAATTGAGATGTACACCACTAAGAGTAACTTAAAATAACTACCATGTTGTAGGAGGAGCCCGGATACAAGGAGTGTCGGACTCGATTGGTCGGGCTTTGAATACCCTGCTGTTGTCATGTGCTAGGGTTTCTGGAGAAGAAATTGTGTTGGAGCTGGACAGAATAGCAACTATTGGAACCGGTGGCTCACGCCTGTGATCAGGAGAATGAGATCTGAGGATCACCATAGATGAGCCACCACCGATGCCTGGCTAGAAAAGTATTTATACTTGAGTTTTCAATAACAGTAATTTTTAGTTAGAGTTTTATGCACCCATTGGACATTACACAGAATCTCATACTTTAAAATAAGATTGACCCTGCCACTCATTTCCATTCCACATTAATATTTAGAGTCTTTGTATTCACTGTTTTTAGAAAGTAAGGCATAAAAGATGATGTAAGGGTGGGCATGCATGGTGGCCAGCACTTGTAGTACTAGTATTCAGGAAATTGAGGGGAGAGTTTAGACGTTCAAGAGCAGTCTGGGTCAGCAAGACCCTGTCTCCAACTTAATGTTGAAACTGAATTGCCTCAAGCCCTAACATCACTGTGTTCCCAAAATGTCTTGTATTAGCTGGGTGCTGGTGGCTCACGCCTGTAATCCTAGCTACTCAGGAGGCTAAGATCTGAGGATCATGGTTCAAAGCCAGCCCCAAAGCCAACCCAGGCAGGAAAGTCCATGAGACTCTTATCTCCAGTTAACCACCAGAAAACCCGAAGTGGTGCTGAGGCCCAAGTGGTGGAGCGCTAGCCTTGAGCTGAAGAGCTGAAGGACAGCGCCCAGCCCCAGAGTTCAGGCGCCCACAACTGATCCAAAAAAAAATAGTGTCTTAAGCTATCTGGCTAGTTTACTGCTATATTCTGGTGTGTTTGAGAACATAGACTTATCCTTCACTGATTACCTGAAAGTTAGTATAGTTATTTTTATTTTTACTGTGTTGTCATGACAGATGATAATATTCATTCTCTGATTCCAGATTTGATAATTGGTGACCTTTTGCTTTGGATATATTTCATTAGTTAAGACTTTTCTGAGTCGGGTACCAGAGGCTCATATCCTAGCTACTCAGAAAGCTGAGGTCTGAGGATTGTGGTTCAAAGCCAGCTCAGGCAGGAAAGTTTGTGAGACTTTATTTTTTTGGTCAGTCATGAGGCTTCAGCTCAGGGTCTGGGGCACTATCTACTATTTTGAGCTACAGCTCCACTTCTGGTTTTTGAGTGGCTAATGAAAAGACTCTCACGGAGACTTTTCTGCCTGGGCTGGCTTGGAACTATGATTCTCAGATCTCAGCCTAGATAGCTACGATTATAGGTGTGTGTTATTGTTGCCTGACTTGTGAGACTCCTATCTCCAAATAACCAGCAGAAAAACAGAAGTGGCTCTGTGGCTCAAAGCAAGAAGATCAGATTAAGGCTAGTCTGCACTGTACAGTGAGATTTTTGTCTCAAAAACAAAGAAAAGGCAGGTATGGTAGCTCATGGCTGTAATTGCAGCTACCCCTGAGCTAGAGATTGAAAGATCGTGGATCATGTGCCTGCCTACAAGATCAAGCGTCTGAGTGCAAACCTTGTATTGCTATGAAAAAGTACTGTGTATTAGAATAACTCTCTATCTTGTTTGTTAACTAAAGTCACTGAGTTTGAAATATTTAATGTTTTATATTTGTCATATTTTCTTTTTTAGTACCTCACCAGTAATAGATGTGGCAAATATGTGGACACCGGAATCTTAGCATCTGATTTGCAGAGAATGTACAGGTAAAAAATGTAGCTTGTGGATCTTTGTTTTTTTGTTTTTTGTTTTCTTTTCCTTTCAGTTCCCTACTATTTAAAGCTTCCATTCTTGTTTAAAGTAGTGGTGACTAATGGCTGCTGGCATCAGCCCACTAATCGATAATCCTGTAAATCATTTGTATAAACATTTTTTAGCATCTTTTATAGGCAGTAAGCTGTTCCTTTCACTAGAGGGAATGGCTACTTTTTTGTTTTTCTTTTTTTCCCTTTTCTTTATCGGGTACTGGGACTTAAACATGGTATCTGACACTTTTGCTCATTCGCTGGTGTCTGAGCCAGAGGGAGAGGCAATAACTTTTTATATTTCAGTACTTCACCTTGTCAGTAGGTAGAAACATTGCTATATCACCTCCTTTCCTTTTTCATTAGAGTTCTCTCTCTCTCTCTCTCTCTCTCTCGGTGTGTATGCTGGTTCTGGAGCTTGAACTACTCAGGGCCTTGCACTCACTTTTTTCTTTTTGCTAATTGTTGATGAGTCTCATGAACTGTTCTGCAGAGCTCAGCCTCCTGAGTAGCTAGTTATACAGTCGTGAGCCCCCTGTGCCGTGTTCATTAGAAAATTAAACACTTCAGACATACTCTCAGGTAAGCTTTCTGGTACCACTAAGAAATGTGAAGCTAGCCTGGTGCCAGTGGCTACTCAAGAGACTGAGATCTGAGGATCACTGTTCAAAGCCAGCCAGGGCAGAAAAGTCTCTGTGAGAGTCTTTTTTTTTTTTTTTTTTTGCTGGTCCTAGGACCTGAACTTGGGGCCTGGGCGCTGCCCCTCAGTTCTTCAGCTCAAGGCTAGTATTTTACCACTTGAGCCACAGCGCCACTAACGGCTTTTTTCTTTTTGCTTATGTGGTGCTGAGGAATCGAACCCAGGGCCTCAGGCATGCAAGGCAAGCGCTCTACCACTGAGCCACCTTCCCAGCCCCTGCTCATGAGACTCTTATCTCCATTGAACTACCAGAAAAAACAGAAGTGGCTCTGTGGCTCAAGTGGTAGAGCTCTTGCATTGAGCTGAAGAGCTCAGGGACAGCGTCCAGGCCCAGAGTTCAAGTCCCAGGCCAGACCAAAAAAAAAAAAAAAATGAGGCCTGTAATCCTAGCTACTCAGGATGATCTGTTTCACAGCTAGCCTGGAGTTCCAAGCCAGACTGGGCAGAAAAGTCCATGAGACTCTTATCTCCAAGTAACCATCAGAAAACTGGAAGTGGTGCTGTGACTCAAGTGGTAGAGCCCTGGCCTTGAGTAAACTTGCTCAGAGATACTGCCCAAGCCCTAAATTCAAACCTGCAATTAACAAAAAATAAGAAAATAAGCATTAGATAAAAAAGAAAAAGAATTTGAAAAATAAAATTGAAAAAAGTCATAGAATATAAATTCAGAGCTGGGAATGTGGCTTCGTAGTAGATTGCTTGCCTAGCATGCATAAAGCCATGGGTTTGATTCCTCAGTAACACATAAACAGAAAAAGCCAGAAATGGTACTGAAGCTCCAGTGTTAGAGTGCTAGTAACCTAGAGCAAAAAAGAAGGTCAGGAACAGTGCATAGGCCCCAGGACTGGCAAAAAAGTAAAATAAATAAAAGATAGGCCAATGTGAACAGTAACATAATTGTGTATTTATGCTAATTGATGTAGTCTTTAAATAGAACTTAATGGAAAACCACTGGTGGATGCCAGTATTCTAAAATTCTTGTTATTTTTTTCAGTATAGACTATGGCCGTAGAAAAAGAAATGCTTTTAGGATTCAGGTAGAAAAAGGTGAGTCTTTTAATGTTAGAGTTGAATGATTAGTAATTATAGAAAGAACGAATTTAGTAGATTACATGTTTTTTGTTTCAGTGTTCAGTATAATTAGTAGTGAGAAAGAACTTAAGAATCTAACAGAATTAGAAGATGAACACTTGGCAAAAAGATCGAGACAAGGTGAAGAGGATAATGAGTAAGTAATACAAGAGGGTTTCTTTTCCCTAAGAATTATATTCATACTTGTAATACTTTCAGTAGCTGTTCATCATTAGCAAGAACCTGAGTATTACCTACCCTGTGTCCACACCTTTTCTTCCTGTCATATTGGCTTTTTTGTTTGTTTTCTGTTTTTTGGTCATGGTACTTAAACTCAGGGCCAGGGCACTGTCCCTGAGCTTTTCTGCTCTAGGTTAACACTCTACCACTTTGAGCTACAGCTTCACTTCCAGTTTTCTGGTGGCTATTTAGAGTTAAGAGTTTCATGGGAGGCTGGAAAGGTAGCTCAGTGGTAGAGTGCTTGCCTCGCATGCATGAGGCCCTGGGTTCGATTCCTCAGCACCACATAAGCAGAAAAAAGCCGAAGAGGCACTGTGGCTCACTCCCCTTGTGCTGAAGAGCTGAAGGACAGTGTCCAGGCCCAGAATTCAAGCCCCATTACTGACAAAAAAAAAAAAAAGAGTTTCATGGACTTTCCTGCCCAGGCTGGCTTTGAACCACAATCCTCAAATCTCAGCCTGCTGAGTAGATAGGATTTCAGCCACCTGCACCCGGCTTATTTAAACAACTTTTAAAGACATCTTTACATAGTAAACTATGTAAACTATTAGGTATCAACTTTGAGGTACAATGAATTCAGAAAGTAGTTTCAATGTGAATCTGGGTGCCAATTTCTTCTGCCTATAATTCTGTGTACTCAGAAGTCTGAGATCTGAGGGTTGCAATTGGGAGCCAGCCTGGGAAGGAAAGTTTATGAGACTCTTGTCTGCAGTTGATCGGCAAAAATCTAGAAGTGGAGTCCTGGCCCAAGTGGTAGAGTACCAGCTTTGAGTCAGAAAGCTTAAAGAAGAATGCCCTGGCCTTAGTTCAAGTCCCAGTACCAGCACACACTCAAAAAAAAGTCTTAGTGGGGCTGGGAAGGTGGCTTAGTAGTAGAGCGCTTGCCTTACATGCCTTAGGCCCTGGGTTCGATTCCTCAGCACCACATAAGAAAAAAAGCTGGAAGTGGTGCTGTGGCTCAAGTGGTAGAGCGCTAGCCTTGAGCTGAAGAGCTGAGGGACAGCACCCAGACCCAGAGTTCATGCCCCAAGACCAGACCAAAAAAAAAGTCTTTGTTTGAATAGTTTTTTGTTAGGCTTTAATGCCATATTATATGAGAATTATTTTTACCTTAACCCTTGATCTAATGGGAATTTGTACTTCTCCCCGTTGCTCAGTTCAGTTACGTAACTGCAGTCCGTTCCTCCCTCTTCTCCCCTCCCCTACCCCCCCCACTCCCAAGCAAGGCAAAGTTTACTTCTGGAGAAGCCAAAAATCTGGCAAGCATACAACAGGCAAAAGACTCTTAAGTACACCCTTCCAAAACGGTTAACCACTGTGGACTTTTACTTTAGTGTATTTATTTGTTTGTGGTCGTAATTTTTTAGACATAGGACAAAAAGTATTTAAAACGTTTTTCTTCTTTTTACTGAGGTCTTCTGAAAGCTATTCTGATGATAGTTCAAATGTGGAAGATCACCTGGATCCACAGGTAAGGTAATATTTAATAAAGTCATTGTGAGCTGTGAATGTGGCGCGCTTGCCTAGCCGCATTGTCCTGGGTTCCATTCCTCAGTGCCACATAAACAGAAAAAGCCATATGTGGAGCTGTGGCACAAGTTGGAGAGTGCTAGCCTTGAGTAAAAGAAGCTCAGGGATAATCCCCAGGCCCCGAGTTCAAGCCACAGGACTGGCCAAAAAAAAAAAATCATTGTGACCTTAACTTAGGAAAAAGTAATGAATAGAGTGAGAAACATTGGCCCTGTTTATCAATAAGTAATTGAATGCTTCTATGTACACTGTAAATAACTTTATTGTTTTGTGTTTAGTTCTACAGGGAAAAGAAAAAGGAAAAAAACAGTCAAAAAGGCAGAGAGAAATAGAAAGAAACTACTACTAAAAATGGAGAAAAGGATGTATTTTCTGCCACGGAATTGTCATTGCTGATGAGTAGGCTTGATTAATGAGCTGTGGCAATAATATATATACATATACATATATGTTCATGTGTGTGTATATAAAAATATATTCCTTGCAGGGCGCTGGTGGCTCACGCCTATAATCCTAGCTACTCAGGAGGCTGAGATCTGAGGATCACGGTTCAAAGCCAGCCCGGGCAGGAGAGACCGTGAGACTCCTATCTCCAATAAACCACCAGAAAACCCGAAGTGGCGCTGTAGCTCAAGTGGTAGAGCGCTCGCCTTGAGGTGAAGAGCTGAGGGTTAGCGCTCAGGCTATATGTATATATATATATATATATATTCCAAGTTGCATATATAACTTGTAGTCCATTTTACCCCTTCAGAAAAACAGGTTTCGAATTTAACAAAGCAATGATACTTATATTTGATCTGGCTTTGAATTGATGGTTTACTAATGACTCAGAGTATTGGTTCAGTTTTAATTCATACTAAAATTGTTTTCCTCTCAGTCAACCAATCACATGAACAGTTCCTTGCTGTCTTTATATCGGAAAGGAAATCTCAATTCTGTTTCAAATACTCTGGAGTTGGAGCACAAGGAGACCACCACTTCAACACCACGAATAGCCTCCGTTTCTTTGAAGACCCCTGCCAGAGAATCTGAGAAAGGATGGTTTATTGACAAAGTTCCAGATGGAAAGAAAGAGTTTTTCTTGCATGCATCAGATGAGAAAAATATTCATAAGAAGCCAGTGTCTGATATACAGGTATTTTTATCCCCAATCAGAAGACATTACAGTCTTTTTAAGTATATATTACTGCTGTTACCATAATCCTCATTCAATCCTCTGTCCTTTCTTGGTTTAACCATTGAAATGCCCTTCCAATTAGAATCTGTTCATTTTTGTTACCTTTAGCTAATTATATAGAAGTCTCTTTTTTTTATCAGTTAAGTCATTGACATTTGTTTAGACTTTTCATTGCTGTGGCACATTCCTTTGAGAAACAATATTGTAAAGCAGAAAGGGTTTCGTAGCCGATTGGTTCCACTGAGTCTTGGCCTGTACTGAGGCAGAGCATCTTGGCAGAATGGCATAATAAAGCAGAGTTATGGAGTTAAGGAGCAGAGTGCCAGGAAAGGACCAGACTCCCAAATCCCCTTTGAGAGTATGCCCCTTCTTACCAGTGATGCACTTCCTATAAATTTGCTCCGTCTGCTAATAGCCCGTTCAGCCAGGCGCTCATCAGTCATTGATGAAGTTAGCAACCATCACTCTTAATTGTACTATGAGCTGGGGACCAAGGCATGTCACTGTGACTGGTTCCTTATTTTATTGTATTTTATTATTTTTTGCCAGTCCAGGGGCTTGAACTCAGGCACTGTCCCCGAGCTACTTTTTTGCTGAAAGTTACCACTTGAGCCACAGTGCCACTTGGTGCTTTTTCTGTTTATGTGGTACTGAGGAATCCCAGGGCTTCATGCATTTCTGGCAAGCACTCTACCACTAAACCACATTCCCCAGCCTGGTTTCTTTTGTTTTGTTTTTGGGTCCAGTCATGGGGCCTGAACTCTGGGCCTGGGCGCTGTCCCTCAGCTCAAGGCTAGCGCTCTACCACTTGAGCCACAGCGCCACTTCCGGCTTTTTT